>NC_087157.1:2320000-2397500 GCF_035594125.1 Scylla paramamosain | reverse complement strand
GCAGATAGGCATAAAAGTATAAATACTATGACGTTTCATGACACACATCCCATCATCAGACTGTAAAATGAATAATATAATACTAAAAACTACTTCCCTCAATAGAGAAAGAACTGAACCTGAAACCCATAGGAGGGTTGGTGCTCTTGCTCCTATTCAGGATTTGATTTGGGCGAGTAGGCCCCCGATGGTGCTGGCAGCAGATAGGATAGCCTATCAGATTGGTGGGTTGCCCTGTTCTCTGGATTAGGATCTTCTTGAGGGTCAGGCCAGGGTCTTGGCTGCCCAACTGAAGGTCTGTTAGTGTTGGTCTGTGGAGATAGAGTGATTTCAATGAGTGGAGGAGAGTTGTGCGGTGGGTGTGGTGGCGAGGACAGTGCAGAAATGTTCTGGCTGTGTGGGGCACCAGGGGCAGTTGTGGGTGTCCGTAACCCCAACTTGTGGAGGTGGGCACCGAGGCGGCAGTGTCCATCAAGGTGTTGTATCACCTAACCTAACTGTTACACACACACACACACACACACACACACACACACACACACACACACACACATGTTCACGGTTTAACCGTGAGTACATCCTCTTGGGAATAATAATAATAATAATATTAATAATAATAATAATAATAATAATTATAATGACAATAATATGCACAGTACACACAAACACACACACACACACACACACACACACACACACACACACACACACACACATATATATATATATATATATATATATATATATATATATATATATATATATATATATATATATATATATATATATATATATATTCTTTTTCTTCTTCGTTTAGTGTAGCGGTTGTCTGTAAGTAAAAAAAAAAAAAAAAGTCGCTAGTGTGAGCATTATTGAAGCGCAGAGTATATGGACAGGTTTTTTTCTTTCTCTTGTTCAGTTTGTTCGAATACCATGCATCTCGACTCACTTAAAGGTAAAGAGCATGATTAAAGTAACTTAACAGTTCAGTATGTATGGGGAAAATCTTGTTTTATGTCTCGTTCTCATATCGCAGCATGGAAAAAAATTTAGATTCAAGTGTGTGTGTGTGTGTGTGTGTGTGTGTGTGTGTGTGTGTGTTCTGCAGTGTGGTTTTTTAACAAGATGAGATAAAATGTCAAAATAATGATGCAAGGTGTCCCGTGGAACCCCAGTTAAAAAAGCTACTTTATGACTCACTGGATGGTATGAAGGTATATGAGTAGATACGAGTACATACATTAACATGAACAAATGTATGAATGACCTTACAGTGAATAATGAATATCCGTGATCGAAGTAACTGTATTAATGTATGACATGGGCAGCACAGTGGCTTTGTCTTCGACGAGTAAGAATGGAAGTACTGTGGCCTACCCGTTTGTTCCCCGTTGCCCTGCGGCTTTCCTCAAGGTGTACAAGTTGTGCGACGAATACACACACACACACACACACACACACACACATACACAAAGAGTGTTAAGACCGTTCATGGTCGCGCTGCTAATTTTACCGAATGCAGTTGGGATGCGTAGCTGTTTACATCTGCCGATTAATATTAAGTATTGTTGCAGTAATATTAACCTTCAACTGTTTTATAAGTATCAATAAAAATCGTAACCTATTGTTGAAGCACAATAAGTGTTGAATCAACCAGAGTGAGATCTGCGAACTGACAACAAATTTAGTGTAATTATTAATGTCATAACTTTCTGGAGTATTTATAGCATCATGAGTGACTGAATTTAAAGCTTCCCATGCTGAGGCGTTAACTTCCCATACAGGAAATCCCTTTGTGTGATGTGAGACAAAAACTCTCTCTCTCTCTCTCTCTCTCTCTCTCTCTCTCTCTCTCTCTCTCTCTCTCTCTCTTTGTCACGGCATTGTCAACAACAACAACGCCCGTCCTGCACCCGACCACCTTCCGCTGCCTGCCCCACACCCACCGTGGAGAAGATTAATGAAACACACGAGTAGAGGCAGCGTATCTGCCTCCCATCCTAGCTCCTCCATCACACACACACACACACACACACACACACACACACACACACACTTTAATACATAAAGTAATTCTATGAATAGATAAATAAATTCTCTCTCTCTCTCTCTCTCTCTCTCTCTCTCTCTCTCTCTCTCTCTCTCTCTCTCTCTCTCTCTCTCTCTCTCTGTATAGCTACAGAGCACGTCCTTCCGTCTCCACTTATTCAAGAACAGTAATGTGATGAGTCAGGCCGAGCAGGGCAGTCTAGCGTCAGTAGTTAATCAAAACTAAGCATTGAACCGAATCACAATGAACGTTGTAACATGAGGAAAAATGTTCCAAAAATAATCAAGAAAAGGTCAAGCGTGCTGTCGACATCCGCCGAAAGTGAGCGATGAACGCGAGGTCTCGGCAGTCGGTCAGCTAAATGATTTGATGTTAAAAATAAAATGACACTTTTTACCATATAACATCTTACATTGTATCTCATTATAATCATAAATGTCACACCACGCCTCGTGTTTCCCAGACTGTTACACACATGTCAATTTTTGCAGCAGCAAGGTTCCCTCTAAAATGTCCCTTGATCGTCTTTGTGAGAGGGATTTTTTATTTTTTTTTTTTTTCCACCGGTCATGTACGAGTACTACGTCCCATCACCTTTGTTTTCCACTTTACCTCACAAATTATTGTAAAACGGTAATGTTACCTTAGGTCATCTATGGTAAGATATGCCGACGACACTATAATTATGGCGCTTTAATTCAGTGTGGCCCTGCTGCAGACCCGCGGGCTACGAGTGCCCCGCGGGCTGATTCTTGTGGTTCCTCTCTTGTAACTATCTTCAGTCTCTCTCTTCTCCGCAAGGCTGTATCTTTTGCTATCTTCTAGCTTTTCTTTCACATTAACTGCTCTTCTGATCTTGCTAACTGCAACTACTTTCTCCCTCCGTCGCCACTGAATACTCGTATCTTGCTGTATGGTAGATGATGTAACATTTTTGTCATAAATGTTAGATAACAAGGTCGAGTTTTTCGTGAATGAACTAAATATAGACCCAAAGAGGTAATTCCATGTACGGCACCTGATATTTTGAATGGTCATTACTGCAATGTGACTATTATATCATTACTAATCACACTTTACGATTTCGATTAGAAGGAAACCTTCACGTGTTGCTCTTAATGTGTAATCATATCATACATGGTAATGACTATTGGTAATGTCTCCTTATTCACTTTGAGTTGTAAGAAGTGACTAAAGAGAACGAGGGGAAAAGAGGACTCTCTCTCTCTCTCTCTCTCTCTCTCTCTCTCTCTCTCTCTCTCTCTCTCTCTCTCTCTCTCTCTCTCTCATACAGTACCTACGTAGTGCCTGTGCAGTTCTAATTATTATGTGAACGATTATGTGAACAGACCGGTGTATTAAGTTGTTGCAGTAAGTTTGATCATATTAAATAAAAGCCACACCTTATTGTTTCATAATAAAAGGCAGCATCAATCTGGATATACAAATAAGCTACAAAAATTACTCCTGTCAAAATAAACTAAAATGAAATCTCCGTGGAAACCAATTGATAAGTTTATGGAACGTATATAAAACTGATAATGAACATGTAGACTATAACATGGACCTACAGTAAACAATGAAATAATTCAAAGGGTTGTTCATTAATGGAGAAGGAATGTTTGCGTGTTGGTCACTCCAACTGACATTGAGGAGAGCGGGAGTGACAAGCCACGTGATTACCAATATCTTAAGGAATATTGCACCTCGGAAACACCTCGGGTGTATTTATTAATCTTTTTTTTTGGGGGGCGCGGGGCGAAGAGATCAGCGCAGACGAGATGGCAGTGGTAACAGAGAGAGAGAGAGAGAGAGAGAGAGAGAGAGAGAGAGAGAGAGAGAGAGAGAGAGAGAGAGAGAGAGAGAGAGAGAGAGAGAGAGAGAGAGATGCATCGTTTCTTAATCATAAGAGTTATTTAATGGAGGAAATGTTTCATATAGATGAACAATCTAGTATGGAACTGTAGGTTGCATTTATGGGATGATAAAATCTTAATGCGTACAGTATAGGGAAGTTCATGACTTCAGTTGCATATACATATGTACGAGTTTCCTCCCATACCTATAAGGTACTGGTAGTACCACGTTATCGTAGGTAGGTAGGCATGCCCTTCATGTAACGACGCGGAAATACGCAATCATATTCAGCATGTCAAAATCTCTCTTTCACTGTAATGTACATCTGATTTCAGTCCTATAAAAAAATCACGAATTGAGTTTTGGCATACAATATAAAAATAAAAATCTTAAAGTATACGTAATACAAACTACTTTCATGTTACTGAAACGTCACCGTGCAACATTTCCGCACATGGATTTACAAGGTCTTGGCGCCATCGTTTCTTCAAAGCTGAAGAACAAAACCTCAAGTCATTAGTAGTAATTGCATTTCATTATCAATATAAATTGTTATTCAGACATATATGAATATGAATATTTGAACTGGATCGAATACTAAAATGAAACCATTTCGATTCTTATTTCCATGAAACAATCGTACGCTGGCAGCGCAGTAGTCCAGCTGATGAGATCAACACGAGTGGCGTGTTGACTGAGCGAGAGGCTGCATCAGTCCTACTCGCATCTCGACGGCGTTTGGCTGTGTCAGTAACCATCATGAGGTGGTGTGTGACGGTGACGATTTTTGTGGTCGCATGTTTTAACGTGGTGGAGTTTTCCTTTGCCCAGTCTCGACTACAAAATGCTGAAGGAGTACCCTTACCCACGGCACCTGCGTCACCTCTAGCAGGTGCCTGTAGCGACTAGAATTTCATCACGAGGGAGATCTCTGCAAGGAGGAGTGCCTCTACCAGTGGCACCAGAGGAGCCTCAGCGTAGTCGCCATGGTGTGACGCTTGCCAGTGCCTCTGCCCAAAAACCCCACCGTGTCAGGAGGCGTGGCACTTGCCTCCACCCATGTCGCAGACCTACATTCGGCACTGGAGTACCACTTCCTAAACACCCTGTGGTTGTAGTCCCCTTAAAATCAGAATCAAGGGGTCGCCAATACCCCGGCCTGACGTACTCCAAGGACAGGGATCTCCTTTCAGCGGTGGAGATCCCTCTCCCCCCATACACAGGTGCAGGTGCAGCAGGGGTTGGCCTTCCAGGATCTCCTACCTTAATTGAAGGAGTAGCAGCCCTTAAGCCTGTGAAAAAATGTGGACAGAGATACTGACGTGCAGCATGCCATCAGCCTTGCTGCTGTACATGACTACCTGCAGCTGAGGACCAAGGCTGACAGTGCAGTCAAGATTACTGAAGTGATCAGTGCTCATAATGCAGGTATGTACTGTTTGCATGTAAGATAAAGAATTTCAGATATTTTGGCATTTTCTAGCCTAAAATGAATTTGATGCCCAAAATGTAGACTTTCTTCATGTATTCAAATGCAGAGTGATGGTCACATTGAAAACCTTCAGAATTGCCTCAGCTTGTCCCCTGTCACACTTCATCCCAACAAGCTTGGGAGATTATGCTACTCGTATATGGTTAGATTTAGTTAAGAAATGCCCCTCATTGTTATATAGCAAGACAAGGATAAGTTAGTTTGACTAGCATAGCAGTCAAACTAACTTCTGAGGTGTCTGAGGGAGCAAGGTGAAGAATTGTCAATGGGTTTTTTAATGAAATCATAATTCTTAGCACTTTAAAATGCATGTGAAGAGTGTATGTTTTGCCCTTTTTCTAATTTTATACACACACATTATATACATAAAAGTAATAAGTACAAAATATACATAAATACATAAAATACATTGTGTGACTGGGCCACAAATTTGCCACTGGAGCATGATATCTTCATGTGTCCTGCCTCACTGGGGAGACATGTCTGTCACTGGGTGCAGTGTGGTGTGTGTGGTGTTCAGTGTGGGGCAGGGGTGTTGTATATCAGGACAGCTGTGGTTAGGCAGGACAGCAGGTAGTGCTTCAGTGGGTGGTGGGAGTTATGGCCACGATGCTCAAGCTGCCTGCCACAGAAGTTCTCTCACAGCTCCTCCAGAGTGCAGTAGCCCAGGTAGAGGCAGTGCAGCAGCATGGCATCTCTCCTGGACAGCTGTGGCAAGTGGAGCAGTGGCTGGTAGGAGGTTGCTTTGGTGTACCATGCCACCTGCCTTGAGGTCCTCTCCAGCTCCCAGTGCAATTGTTCACCATTGCTGGCGGTGGCACACCTGGCCAGCACCTTGGCCTGCAGCAGGATGGGGAGGATGTTGCTGGTGGGTTTGGGGATCGTGGTGGATGTTTGGGTGGCTTTGTTGGCAGCCTCGTTCCCACGTAGTCCCACATGGCTTGGAATCCATTTGAACTGCATGTGGTGTCCTTGCACTGCGAGGGTCTGGAAGTGCCCAAGGATGCTGGTGACAAGGTACATGTCGGTGGGTGGTCCCAGCTGCTACAGGAACAGTAGTGCAGATCTGGAGTCCATGTGGATGATCACTGCCCCCTCTTGACAGCATAAGGCATGCTTGAGTGCCACCAGCTCTGTCTGCAGGGTCAAACAATGGTCAGGCATCCTTCAGGCAAGCACCTCCCTGCCGGTAACCACCAATATGCTTCTGTCAGGGTCCATGGACTTGTCCATGTAGTAGGTAGCACCGCACTGGCTGCTGTTCTGAGCCACAGTTCTCAGTGTGTGCTGCTGCAACTCCTCCCTCATGTACTGCATCTTGCTGTCTAGTAGCTCCACAATGATGATCTCTGCTGGTGGTGGCTGCCATGGGGGGCTGGTGCAGCATATCTCTGAGCTGGTCAGTCAGGTCTGCTATGGAGCAGCAGGTCAGTGTTGATAAGGGCATTGGCAGCATCGGCAACCTGTCTCAGTCACGTGTAGTCTTGCCACTGTAGCAGGCACAGCTTGGTGTGCACTGCTGACTGACTCTATCCTGCAAGAGGGTCTTGGCCACCTGGCTGGTCATGATCTGCTGTGTTCTGGAGGCCAGGGGCATCAGGTGGATCTCACTCTGTATGATGCTGCTGCTGGTCCAGCCAGGCGCCCCTAGCATGGCTCTCATGGCATCATTCTGGATAACCTCAACCATCCTACGTTGGATGGGTGACAGGATGATTTTGAGAAAGAGGCTTGATCACATGCTACTAAAATGAAATAGCCTTAGAGAGAAGACAAAGAGAGAAAACAGTTTCAGAGAAAACAAAGAGATAAAATAGTCTCAGAGAAGAAACAGGAAGAAATGGTTCATTAAAGGGAAGCTGAGACCCCAAAAATAAATCTGGCAAGGCCAAATGATATCCTCTTGGTCCTTGGTGATTATCTTGTCCTGACAGGTAAAGATGTTGGACTTGTGTTTCTGTAAGTGACCAATCTTCAGTGAACACTTCTCATGGGTAGTTTAGCTCCCCTGTTCAAAGAGGTTTTTCTGTTTCCATGATACTTCAAGTCAGGACATTATATTTAATACATCTTAATTCTAGCACATAAATGAACACTGGGGAAGTTGTTCTACTGTCTACATTTCTTCTTCTTCTCATACATCCTTCATACATACATACAGAGAGAGAGAGAGAGAGAGAGAGAGAGAGAGAGAGAGAGAGAGAGAGAGAGAGAGAGAGAGAGAGAGAGAGAGAGCACTCAGGCATACTACATGGTTGCTTAAACTTTCAGGAAAAAAAATAGACAACATCATGTGTTTGCCCAAGTAAGTGATGAGTCCAACTGATATTTTCATGCATGTCACACACTCAGAAAAAGACGGGATGTTGTTACAATATCTACTTTTTCCTGAAAGTTTAAGCAAGTGTGCCTGAGTTTCTCTCTCTCTCTCTCTCTCTCTCTCTCTCTCTCTCTCTCTCTCTCTCTCTCTCTCTCTCTCTCTCTCTCTCTCTCTCTCTCTCCCTCCCTCCCTCCCTCCCTCTCTCTCTCTCTCTCTCTCTCTCTCTCTCTCTCTCTCTCTCTCTCTCTCTCTCTCTCTCTCTCTCTCTCTCTCTCTCTCTCTCTCTCTCTCTCTCTCTCTCTCTCTCTCTCTCTCTCTCTCTCTCTCTCTCTCTCTCTCTCTCTCCCCCCCCCTCCCTCCCTCCCTCCCTCCCTCCCTCTCTCTCTCTCTCTCTCTCTCTCTCTCTCTCTCTCTCTCTCTCTCTCTCTCTCTCTCTCTCTCTCTCTCTCTCTCTCTCTCTCTCTCTCTCTCTCTCTCTCTCTCTCTCTCTCTCTCTCTCTCTCTCTCTCTCTCTCTCTCTCTCCATATAGTAACTTCTTTACAAACTCTTTTTCTATTCATCCTTTCAGTATGGCCATGCCATCTGTTTGTTCCTTTTTATCCATTCAACCACTCCGCAATTCACACTGCTTGCACAGGTGTTCATACCATGTCTCTTACGTATGCTTTTATTGTTTTCACCTCATCCTGTCATTCTACATGCCACTCTTAGATCATTCATCTCCACAGCACACACTCTTTGACTGTTTTGTCCTATAAAGAGCCATGTGTAGATTCAGCAGATGGGAGGAGGAAAAGTATTGGCAGAGGCAACAAGGAAAATCTAATTTCAGGGAAGCTGTTTTAGCAAGAGAAGAGATATGAAATTTTCAGTTGATATTTGTTAATGATGGACAGTCCAAGTATATTCATTGTAAAGGACAGTGAAAGTTGAAAGTCAATGAAGAAAGTGGAACAGTTGTCTAAGAAGTTGTGTTGAGTAGATAAATCAAGGAACTGAATAATGCAAGGTTTGTCCTACCAAGATTTATGCCAGATTCTATCAAAAGCTTTTGATATGTTTAAAACAAAGGTTTCACTGAAATCCCACAGAAAGGATGACCAAGATTCAGTAAGGAAAGCTAGAAGATTGCCAGTGGATCATCCTTTACAGAATCCACACTGATGATTAGAGAGTTGTGAGCAGATAGGTGCTTCAGAATTTTCCTGCTGAGCTTATATTCAAATGTTTTAGAAAGACAAGAAATCAGATATATAAATTGATACTTTGGAGGATTGGAGTGGCTACTTTAATTAGGGACAGGTTAAATGTAGGTAAACTTTCAACTAGAAGGAGAGGTGAATGTTGATAGATGCAGATGGAAAAACTTGATCAGCAAAGGAGCAAATATAAAAAGCACAATTACAGAGAACAGTAGGAGGGACTCATCAGAGCCATAGGCCTTCTGAGGATCAGAGCCAGAAAGATTTTAGAGAAGAGTTTAACTTTAGAGATGAGGAGATTGTAGTGGACTTATCTGTAAGAAATAGAGGAAGATGAATAATAAAAAATTGTTGATGTTTTTCATTAGAGGTCAGAAGTCACAAGGAGAATATGAAATGACAAGCTTTTGACATTTCTTATTGAGGAAGTGGTTTTGGAAAGTTGGAGAACAGATTTGGCATGATTTTGAACAGGAATATGAAGGACCTGAGTTTTAGGAATTGAAAGGTTAGTATGTACCCCTGTGAGCTGTCTCTATCCTGGACTGCACAAAAGTGAGCTGAGTTTACCCAAAGTTTATGAGTTTTTAGGGTTAGAGAAGGTCTGTTCTCTATCTATTGTTCCTATTGATGAAATGTCATCATATCACCTTGATTAGGAAATACATTACCATAAGCTTAAATTAGGAATGTAAGTAATATATATATATATATATATATATATATATATATATATATATATATATATATATATATATATATATATATATATATATATATATATATATATATATATATATATATATATATATATATATAATTTTTTTTCTATTCATTTTTTATTTATGTATTTATTTATTTATTCATTCTTTTTTCACTTGATAAAGTTTAGCAGACAGATTTTTCAAAATGAACCCAAACATTGGTACTGTTTGTGGTCTTCAGTTAAGGCATGATGCCATTAAAGATAACACTTCAAAGATCTAGTGGTGACTGCATAGAAATATGGCAGCAGCATTGCAGCTTTCCATGGGGTGAGTACAGCAAGTCCACATAGATGCTGAATGTCTTTCAGAATCTGCTTAAAAGTGAAACGGTTGCTAGTTCAGAATTAAGTTTCATTAATGTCTAATAAGTTGTATGTAATAATATAGATATTACATGGCAATTTTCATATAGTTTACATTGTAAATAATTACAAAAATCTTATTTTCTATAAAAAAAATATACATATTCCTTTGTTATCCACAATACAGTGTTAATGAAAATACCAAATATAATTTATATAGGTCACCCCTCACTAATCCAACATCACTGGGACCTGTAGGGTACTGGGTTAGTGATTCTGCTGGATTACAGAGAGGTTAGGTTAGAATACACCTTGATAAAACTCTGTAATGTTTTGGATTTTTTTTTGCATGTCCTCCCATGCTGTTTGTTTGAGAGAGAGAATACACCCTACACACTGACACTGAAATGGCAATCCAGGTTTTACACTAGTCAGAGTTTCAGGACATTTAGCAAATTTTAATTGTTGTGATTAGCTTTTTAAAATATCAGCTATTTCTTGGATTGTTTTGGTATCATAAGCTATGCCTTCTTTTCTCCCACTGTACAAATCAGCAAATACAAGCAAAAATGTTGCCCACTGGTCATATCAAATTTAGAATCCAAACTGTCAGGTGTAATCCATTGGGAGAGAGGGATGCCCCATCTCCTTTTTAGACATAAAAAAAATATCATATGTACTTTGCTGTCAGATGCATGAATTCCATCATCTTCCTTCCCTCTGCTAGATTCAATTGTTACCTGACATGAAAAGCAGCTGTGTCCAACATCAGGAACAGTGATTTTTCTGCTCAGATTTATAGAACAGAGCTATGCTGAGTAGTCTTCTATTTGATGAGTAATTGGTGCCATTCTCTCTCTCTCTCTCTCTCTCTCTCTCTCTCTCTCTCTCTCTCTCTCTCTCTCTCTCTCTCTCTCTCTCTCTCTCTCTCTCTCTCTCTCTCTCTCTCTCTCTCTCTCTCTCTCTCTCTCTCTCTCTCTCTCTCTCTCTCTCTCTCTCTCTCTCTTCACTTCCTCTGGCAATGCCCCGCTCTCCTCCAGGGATTGGTATTGGGCAGAAGAACTTGCATCTCTCCCTCTTCAGACATTCTCTTCTTTCTTGTTCAAGTGTTTGGCCTGTATCAGCATCTCTTTCACTTGTGAACCCCTTTACCCTTTCTGCCTGTCTCCTTGATAATTTTCCTCTCCTATTAGGAATTTCTATTTCATTCACACTTTCTTTACAGAGCCTTCTTTCTTCAGTTTTTCAGTATTATCAAACCATCTCAGTGTGTTTCTTTTCACTTACTGCACTACATAATTGATACTGCTTGCATAGGTGCTCACGCTAATCTCAAACACACCTTTATTGTTCTCAGCCTCCTGTCTTGTCACTCCCACATGTCCCTCTCAGGTAATTCATTTCCATAACTTGCACTCGTGATTGCTGTAGTCTATTCTTTGTCTAGATCTCTTATCCATATATATTTTTCCTGTTAGTGCTGGCAGGAAAATACATACTATTCATTAAACCTCTCTGCATCCATAGAAGCATTTCTCCTTTTGTGACACTTTCAATTTATTCTATGACATATCTACCTTTTATAGTTTTCTCTCTTATTTGTCCATCCATCTCACCATGTTTGCCCAACACTGTTCCCAGATACTTACACCCACTAACCTCCTCCATTCTCTTCCGGCCCACAATTACCTCCTACCTTCATACAGCTGGCACACTTGTCCTATAAGGTATCCTAAAGTTACACACCAGTATTTTCTTTTTAGTAACCACCTCATTTTTACAAGCATTTACCTTCAGTTTCCATCTCATACATGCATTATGGAAATTAACCATCACTCTGGAGTTTCCTTTCTGCAGAGACATGCTGCTTTGACCTTTCCCATTATATTTCATTTTAGACCTGCCCCATCATTTCTTTTGTATCTTTCATCCCACTCATACAGTCTTTCATAAAAATAATGAACAGTCATGGAGACATCACACATCCTTGTCTCACTCCAGGGTGTCCTTCTGCTCTCATGCAAGCACTTGTATCCTTATAAAAACCTTAATTCCTTCCAACAACTGCCCTTTTACATCATAAATCTTAAGAAACTTTTTATCTAACCTATCAAGTGTTTTATCTTGGTCCATGAATATTGTATACATAGAGCTTTCCATCCTTTCAAAAGTGCAAGACCCATCCTATCAGTGATGAACATAATCATCTGTCTTTTTATACCTGTTTGTGTTTGCTGTCACATGTGCACTAGCCCCCCTCCCCCTCCCCCTCTCTCTCTCTCTCTCTCTCTCTCTCTCTCTCTCTCTCTCTCTCTCTCTCTCTCTCTCTCTCTCTCTCTCTCTCTCTCTCTCTCTCTCTCTCTCTCTCTCTCTCTCTCTCTCTCTCTCTCTCTCTCTTCAGGTTGGTTGCTGCATTTTAAACTGGTCAAATATGTATTAACTTTTTATTTGATTAATTGAAATGAGGGGATCTCAAACAGTCATTTTGAATAAATCTTGTGTTAAGATCTGAACATTCAGTTAACAATAGTGTCTGACCTTTACTGGTGATATAGTTGGAATCAAATTCAATCACAGTTAATGCAAGTAAATTTTATTTAATTTTCTTTCTATTTAGAAAAGATTTTGAAAAGGTCTGGCTTTCTTGGTTAGAGCTGCTGTCTGTTGTTTGTGTCCTGTGTGTTCAGCACTTCTTGGTAGGCTGGCTGTAAAAGGTTGCCTGTAGATCAGGTAGGTCTTGGCATTTGGCATTCTAGAACTGGAAAAAAAAATTATGTGGTGTGATACACCTAACCAGCCATGTTTGTCTTGAGCAGTCTGGAATTTTCTTAAAAAAATCAATCAGTCCTTTTATATTTGTGGTATATACAGAATTGGGTGAGAACATAGCAGGTAATTCTGTTTGTGCAACTTATTGGTATACATATAATCCTCATCTCATCTGGCTGCTCTATCCATTTTGAACTCTAAACTCCATGGCTTACATCCCTCACAAATAGAGGATGGAATGATGATTTTTTTAATACTCTGTTTCCTCCCCAAGCATTTGAGTTATTGGGTTAGTGAAGCTATGGTTGGCAAAGTCGTTATTACAAGGAGAAATTATGACCAGAGATATTTTGACAGGATGAACTAGGGATTAAAAAGGTATTGCTTTTATAACAATTATTCCACATTAATACACACCAAGGCCCTATGCAGCACTGTTTTCACTAGTAGCATGACTGCACCAAGCGCCCGAGTTTGAGTACACGCACACTAGAGAGAAAAAAAGAGGGGCGATAACAGCCATCAGCTCTTTGTTTATTCTCTCTCTCTCTCTCTCTCTCTCTCTCTCTCTCTCTCTCTCTCTCTCTCTCTCTCTCTCTCTCTCTCTCTCTCTCTCTCTCTCTCTCTCTCTCTCTCTCTCTCTCTCTCTCTCTCTCTCTGATCACATGAATTTGTAACATTTTTTATCATATATTTTACAGAAACTTCAGAATAATCTTGTGTATGTGTCATAATGACCATATTGAACCTTATTTATCTATACATTTCTATTTTTCTTATTTAAATCTTAGCAAAATGTGTCTATTAAATTATTACATTCCAAGAGTGTAACCAAATTGAATTGTCCAAGTATGTCATTCATAATATTTTAAGAACAATTTATCTTTCTGGTGAACTGTATTGACAGCTTTGGAAACTAATTCATCTGAGGACTTTCATGTTTTTTTCTTTTTTAATCAGTTGAATGTGTTTACTTGTATTAATTTTTCTTTTTATTGGTCTCACTGACATTGATGAAGAATAACTGCACCACCAGACCATTGATTTCTTACAGAATTTTTTAGTATGGAGATAGAGATAACATGTGCATATTACATAAACAATTAGTCCAGGCTAGTTTTCACTCATAATCATAGCTACATAAGACTGAACTTTAACATTATGAAAACTTCCTCACTGATGTAATGTGACCTTGCTCTTTACTAAAATGGCCTTCATGCATTTCTTTGTGGTCACTTCTGCCTCTTTGACATTTCCACCTCAACAGTTGCCTTTTGCCCTTTTCTCTTGCCCTTAGGAATCACCTGTCCCCTGAGGAGGGTGTGGGTAGGTGCCTTGTTCTGAAATAAGTTTTTTGTGTGGTTGCTATTTGGTGATTAATGTTTTTCACGAACTTGTATTGTGCTGTGATAATCCTTTAAATGTCGATAACCACTGCATGATGAAGTGTTAGGTGTGTGTGTGTGTGTGTGAAATAGAAAGAGGGAGGGGTGGGTAGGATATTCCTTTTCATTGCAGGAAAAATATTCATAGTCTAAGTTCATACTACATAAATGCTAAAAAAAAAAAAAAAAAATCCCCACCATCCAATTAAAAAAAAAAAGAAAAAAAAAAGAAAAAATCAAGAACCAAAGAGCACATCTATTAATGATCAGAATTAAAGTTATTTGCTTCTGACTGCTAATATTGAATAACAATGGTAAGAGAACAATGAGAGAAACTATAAATGTCATATTAAAGCTACATTGAGGGAACCTTTGTCTTAATACCTGATGGCATTTTATCAAAACTGTAGGTGTTTTCCATGTGACATTATCTTCTTACTAGATTTTTGGCCACATGGAAGGAAAGTTAAGGGAAAGGAAGCTGTATACTGTAACTCAGCATGAAGGAAATCTTTTGTACATAAGTAACAACCCAGAAAATGACATGTGAAGAAATAAATATGGGAAGGATGTTTTATAAAGCATATAGGTTTGACAGTTGGAAATAATCACTGAACTGCACCCTTGACAGTTTTTCCATAACTGTATTAAATCCATTGTGGGTTAGTATTTGTCACATTGATGTCATGGTTTTGTTTGTTCATACAAAATTGGCACATTATGATTTTGTCTGTGATAAGGCTTACATAGTGCAATATTCCTTTCCTTTCTTTCTTAGGGCAGCAACAAGGTGCATAGTAAGAAATTATACATGTATGTATGTTTTGTAGGATTATTTTATTTAACTGGATTGAAAAGAGGAAGACAACACTATGCTTTTCCAAATACACAGGTAAAAAAACAATTGGCCTTGTCTGTTATTATACTTTTTTTTTACCTTGAAATATTAAATTCTGAAAAGTATTGATATGGAATATATGCATTTACTGTTTACAAATAATATGAGAAAATTATATTTTTTCCAAATATTGCCTCATGTTATTCATAATATCTTGTACCTTACCATTGTTACCTTTGTTCTTTCAATATCAGGATCAACAGCAAATAATTTAATTGTTTAATTGTAATTATAAATAAATTTGCTTCCCAGTTCTTCACCTTAGGTGTCAATATAAGCATTTTTGTAGTATGATGCCAGTGTACAAAAGATCGCTATGGATATTGGGGCACATAGGTGGTTTAAAAGGAAGGTTATTATAATGGATTTAATATTATCTGAAAGGCAGAGATGAGAACAGTGATTAAGGATCCATAAGCATCATGGACCCAGGTCAAAAATGGTGTTCCATAGTGGTCTGTATTAGGCACTGTCATGTTTTGATTTTATAATTATCAGTGGTGTAAGGAATGTTGGAGGTAAGGTGCAGTAATAGGCATCATGTATAGCTGAATGTGTCAGTCAGTATGCAAGATATTTGGATTCCTCAAGAGATGAGACATAATATCATTATTAGCTAAACATCCTGGTTGACAGTTTCATTAGATTATAATCTCCCTTTCATATGAATGTACCAATTACTAGATTCATTGGTTGTGGTTACACAGTATTATCACAAACTGGCAGGAGTTAGATGCAATCCACATAAAGACCCATGACAGAGGGCAATAAAACAGTCACTTCATACCTGGCATTGTGAGTTCCTCCAGTCTTTGTGCATACAGTAACTCACTGATTTAGCGATTAAAAGTATGCAGAGCCACTCAGTTAAAATGAAATCTCATTTAAATCAGTGCATATGTATATGGATGTATATACTATGCACATACTCGTAGAGTAGCCTCTTGAATCTTGTGATTGCTTCCTTCAGAAGGTATAGCATTAAAATGTCCTCACCTAACACTGCCTTCTCTGTCTCATGTTTGGTTCCTTTTCTGTCAGTTAACATAGATTGACAGTGGCTATGGATGTAGGCAGTGTTGCTCCATAACAACCAATACAATTTATAAGGCTACTCGTATTTTTTCACAGACCCAATGTGGCTCTTGTATATTTTTCTTAAAGTATCTTGCTTGCACAGCACACTTCTAGTATAACACTAAGTGTTCAGTGAACATTTTTACCATGATGTATGTACAAAAGGGTAATATATATATATATATATATATATATATATATATATATATATATATATATATATATATATATATATATATATATATATATATATATATATATATATATGTGTGTGTGTGTGTGTGTGTGTGTGTGTGTGTGTGTGTGTGTGTGTGTGTGTGTGTGTGTGTGTGTGTGTGTGTGTGTGTGTGCAGGAAAATGGATGTATATAAGTAGATATATTAAAATTATTGTTTTTTTCCATCTTTTATTTCCATGTTTTATTTATTTTTAATATATTTTACACTTTCATAGATTATAGCATTTATGTATAGGAATGATCTACATAAGTGTATAATTAATAATTTAAAGCATTTAATTATTTTAATACTGTTTACTACTGCCTACCACCTAACTGATAAGCTTTCTGTTGTAACAGATTGTGTCTGGCCAAGTCCTTCACCTGACGCTGCGAGTTGGGGAGACCAAGTGCCCAATCGGGACTCCCAATCTGCAGAACTGTGTGCTGGACCATAGTGAAGATGATCATGTGTGTGAAGTGGCACTGTGGGAGAGGCCATGGCTCAATAGCTCCAAAGTCATCATGGAAAAGTCCAGGTCAGGATGAGATACTAGTATTTGATGTATATTTGACATTGCAGTATAGAAGTAAATCACTTAGGACAGACTGAGATGGCTAACTGTTTATGAGAGGCAGAAGGACATGTAGGGTGGAGAGTAAAAATTCCACTGTTTATAAAATCTGGACTTGTCTCCCTTATATCCTATTGTATTGGTAGCCACCCATACCATGGACAGTTTTTTGTACTGAATGTTGTCAATATCAGAAGATTTTACCCAGTGGCATCCATTGGCACCTATCTGCTATAGAGGCATTCACTTGTGATATATTTCATGTGTATATTTGTGAATTCTTTGATTTGTTTTATATTGATAATGTAAAATATGTATTACAACATATTGCAGTTTAAGTTAATTTTATAAATGCTTTCATGAATGTTTGTGATCCTCTTGAATGAATGATGTGGTGATGTGAGTGTGATGAACTGTATATTAGACTCTGCTGCTCACACACACACACGTGAATCATTACACTAAACTATTGGAAATAGATATATAAACATTACTCTGCAAGACTCATAGGCTGTTCCCTCTTGAGATAGGGGATAAACCATCATGAATTGAAGTTCTGACTGTAACCTAACCTGCTGTTATCAAGTGCCAAGGTATGAGATGCCTTACAGATATCTATTCTTATTTATATGATTCATGGTGAGATGGATGGAGAGATAAGAGAGAGGATTGTGAAAGGTTGACATGTCACATGATCACTTGCAAGAGTCTTGAAGGAGAGAAATGTGTCTATGGATTTAAAGGGAATAAAATTCTCCCACCAACACTGATGTATGGATCAAAGACCTGGATATGGAATGGAACACAATAATCAAGGGTGATTGCTGTGGAAATTAATTATCTGAAAGGGGCATACAGAGAGATAAGATGAGAAGATGAGAGCAACAAAGGTGTGCATGAGAAATGTGGTATGATCATCTGTGTAAGCAGTGTAAAGTATGGAGTAATGGAACGGTTGAAAAGAAACACACTGAGGTCATATGGCCATACTGAGAGGATGAATAGCGAAAAATTTATAACAGTGTATTGTGAGTGAAGTTGAAGGTGTTAACAGGAGAGGGGGTGAGTTGGAAGATTGAAGGATATGGTGAAAGAGTGTATGTGCAAAGGAGGTATTAGTAAAGACCAAGTGCTGGAACAGACAAGAAGGGAATGTATGGATAAGGAGAGGTGGAGGCTCTTCTCTCCTGGGGGACTGTTCCTTGAGGCTGCAAGGCATCAAAGATATTGGTATATAGATAATATGGATATTCATGCTTTTGAAGTAATGATAATTTTTCAGTTCCTTTCCATTTTGGCTTGCAGTGATCTTTCACACAACTGTATGATGGATCAGTCATAAGTATTATATTGTTTGTTTTGTGGGAGAGATTTTTTTATTTTATTTTTAGCAGGACAATGTTTTGTGATTTTTTATTTATTTATTTATTTATTTATTTTATTTATTTATTTTTATTTTTTTTTTTGTATGTGTGTGTGTATGCAAATAGCATGGTCTCAGCAACTCTTATCATTCATTACTTAGTAACAAGTTAAAATACAGTACATAATGTGTCCTTAGAAATACATCCAAAATATTTCATACAATTCAACCAAAAGTATGAATTTGTCAAGGAGTTAAGGTATGACTTTTACATTGACAATTTCAAATTATATTTTGTATTTGAGGAACACCATCTTTCCTTGCTGCCTCACCAGCTTTTCCTTATTGAGATCCAAGTCTGAAGTTACTGATTGCAGTCTTTATTCTGTTTCCTCTCTTATCTATTCTCATAATAGTGTGCTATATCTTTCAACACACTGACTTTCCTTGCATAGTTCCAATGTCCAGACTTAAGAGTTTTCATTATCTTCTCCAGATGCAGTTGTTTCAATCATGAGAATATGTCTTTTCCTCTTCAAAGCTATATCCTGAAAGACAGTTGTCTGAAGCTTTACCATGATGTTGTTCTCTCTTGGTATTTGCCACATGTATGGCTCCTTTAGATAATTTGAAAGCTATTTTTTCATGGAACCAGTTCCTAAAGAGTATTATCAGAAACAATATCTAAAATTATAAGAAGTGTCTTGAAGCCTCCCTCTTGAAAGATATTGTGTCATAGGAAGAAATAATAAAGCAGCCAGGCAGTTCCAGAGTTTACTAGTCCAAAGGATGTAGGATGGCAAAGAAATACATATTTTCTGAGATGAGGAAGTAGATTCTTTTTTTACAGTCATAATCTTTTAATAGAAAAGAGCAAACTAGAGTGTGAAGCTCATAACCATGATAATATGGCTTCAAGTAAGCAATGGAAATGTTACATCCTGTAATGTTTTGTGTCATGTTATGATCACATGTGTTTACCATTAATTCTTGATGTTTTTATCAGGTGTGCCGAAGCAGAAGATGATAATGACTTCAATAGGTGGGGACCTCAGGTGCTTTTGCCTGTGCCCTCTGCTGCAGAAGTGACTGTGCAGACACTCCCCAAGGGAGTGGAGGAGCAGCAAGTTGGTGTGGAAGCCTTCAACTATATTGACCGTGGTTCTGAGTCAAAATTCCGAGGTGAACTGATCACATATGATCTAACTAGCATAAAGGTATGTGTGTGTAAAATACATTAACATTTAAATCAGAATAAATTAATTTCAACTTTTCTCATGATAATATGAGAGACAGTGAATATTAATTAGTCATGTAGCTGTTTAAGAATCACCTCATAACAGTGATATTTTTGGGTGTTAAATTACATTAGAAATACTTATCCATTTAGATGCAAATAAAAGCTACACCATGACTAAGGAAGTTTCCTTTAAAACCAGTAGTGAATGAAATATTACTTAGTGATACTTAGTGATGCTTTTGTTATCTATTACAGTTCGACCCACAGACAGACACAACACAGATACAGGTGGATGTGGAGTATGGATTCACTCTCTGTCTCAGGTCCCGCGATCAGCTGACAGACAATCGGGAATGTCCTCCCGATATGCGACGTGGCCATTATATTTGCTCAGTGGTTGTGTTGCATAACCCAAATCAGATAACAAGTCTTGAGGTTGTCCCCATTCTTGATGATGATAATGATATACACTGTGAGAGGAAGGCAAGTATTGACTGACCTCTATGAATAAAGAGTCTGTAGACCTTATAAAATCATCCAAAACTTGTAACATAACATCACTATCTTTGTTAAAAAAAATTGAAGTATTTTCCTTATAGCTCTGGAACTCTCTGCCTGGTTCAGTATTTCCACCTTCCTATGGCTTGAATTCTTTCAAGAGTGAGGTTTCAAGGCACTCCTCTTGTAATTTTTTACTACTGCTTTCGACTCTGTTTGGGGACCATCATCTCAGTGGGCCTTTTTTTTTTGTTGCAGTTTTGTTGCCCACGGTTGGTGCCCCTCCTACATAAAAAAAGAGAATTATATTAATTTCTTTATTTTATTATATTTTATTCCTTATCTTTTTTATATCACAGAGAAATGTGGAGGAAGAATTAGTGGTGCCAGTGGTGGCTTCATGCTCAGGATGTCCCCACCCAGCACCCCTGAATGATCCCACTGTCCTTGAAGTGGCTGATTTTGCAATAAAGGAGTATGATAGGACATCATCAGATGAAGATAACTTGCACATCATCCTTCAGCTCATCAAGGCTCACAGTCAGGTATGACTTGGCAAGAATGAGATTCTGTCAAACAAAATGTTTTTCATCAAGTAACTGAGATGCTGTTAGCATGATATTAGATTCCTTTGTATAATGATGAGCTTATGAATTAATATAACACTACAGTGCAGTGACATGCATCATTTATTCACCACATTGCCATGAAAACATTCTTCCTTTTAATTGCAAATTGAACTAGAAATATATGTAAAAGAACATGAAACTGCAATACTTTGAGATATTTGTATTCCCACAAGGTTATTTACTGATATTTCATACATGCATTGTTTTATCAATTGGTATAGGTTGTAGCAGGAGTGAGATATTACCTCTCAATGGAAATCGCAGAGAGCCTTTGTAAAAAGACTCTCACAGGTGTTGATGTGAACAGGACTTTCTGTGACCAAGATCCAACAGAAGAAACAAAAATATGTGACCTGCATGTTATTGACCAACCTTGGATACCTGCCAGAGACCTTATAAGTGCAAAGTAAGGTCTTGTCTTATGTCTACATCACATATGAGGTGTCCTGCAACAGAAGGGGTTAACAGACCATTTATATATAAAAAAAAAAAAAGGAGAAATTGATGCTCAGAGTTTGGCAACTTGTGAATGCCTTCACACACAAGATGTAAAGAGATACTGGTGTGCCAGGGTTGCTGGTAGTGTGATGTGATGCAGGTGGCTTAATGGGCTGTGATTGGCAGAGCTAGGTGCTACATCAGAGAAATGCATGGCCATGATTTTGGCTGTGCATTTGGAGATACTGAAACAGGATGCCACCTCCTTCTGATGCTAATTCAGCTTGGAAAATATTGCAGTCGTGAAGGCAAATTTAGCTAATGTTTGTTTTAGTCACTGAGCCACATTTACAGTTAAGTAAGAGGGTTCCATCCAACACTTTTGTGTGGAGGAGAATTCAAAGTAAATAAATCTACGAGAAAAGCACTTTCACCTGGACTGGTCTATCACCTGCTTCTCATGCAGAAAGCCACATATAATATTTATATGATATGTCCAACATTCTTGACCTTCCTAACTGCTAATCCATCTGCTTATTCTGTCACTCTGTCTTCTCCATTGGACTTCTCCAGTCACAATCTCATATCTATATCTTATCTTATTGCTCCAATAAGATCTTCATTGGGATCTTCCAATGAGGAGGTGCCTCTTGCATTTCACCTCCGCTAAACTGGGGACCTGAGGTAGTATTAGTCTGATTTTTCATGGAATGACTACTGCTTCCATGTTAGAGACCCATCTCTTTTTGCTTAATGCATATTAGAGATGATAGTATCTGGCAAGCAGGTGTACATTCCATATTCTTTCTTTTCCTTACTCTTTCTTTGGTTTAGCTCAGCCTGTTCTTATGCTATATATGATAGAGAAGTGGCTGACAAATGGTACTTTAGCCTTCCATCACCTGAAACTCATGGATTTTATATTTCTGCCTGAAATCATGCTAAGACTGTTATCCAACTAGCCAAAAATTCTTTCATTAATAACAAATGTCAAATCTTTAAAAATCTACCTCCTATTGTGACTTCTGGCACTGCACCAAAAATGTTTCTTAAAAACTTTTCTTAATTTTTTCTTCCTCAGCAATGAAATATCCAATTAAAAAGAATTGTTCAAAAAGGGTAATTTCTGTGAAAGTTTGTTGTAACTTTGCACCATGCTACTAAACCTAGTCAAGCCAAACCAAACTCAGCATAATCTACACAGTAGTAATTACTGCATTGATTATGACATGATGCTAAAAATGGCTGTTGGTTCTTGTTCCGGTTAGGTCAGTAGGTTTAGCCTTTACAACAGCACCTGTCTAATGCTGTCTTGTTTACGGTATCCACAACTTACCGTTTATCCTCATCGTGCTTCTCAGACAGGTCTTTCTTTCATCAAATGTTCCCTTCACATTATTCATTCATCCCAAGCCTTCCACCTCTCACTTCAGGTCCATTTATCTTCACCAGTTCTTTTCCAATTCCTCCACACACTCAAGTCATCATAACACCTCTTTCTCTGTTCTGTTTGCTCTCTCTCTCTCTCTCTCTCTCTCTCTCTCTCTCTCTCTCTCTCTCTCTCTCTCTCTCTCTCTCTCTCTCTCTCTCTCTCTCTCTCTCTCTCTCTCTCTCTCTCTCTCTCTCTCTCTCTCTCTCTCTCTCTCTCTCTCTCTCTCTCTCTCTCTCTCTCTCTCTCTTAGATTAGAGGATTGTTGTTGTTGATGATATTGATAATAAATAAAATGCTTGGCACTTGACAACAGATACTTTATATATTTACTGCCAGATTTTAAGGCTTGGCACTTGACTATCATTACTTTATTTACTGACTACCAGATGCTATGATAGAGACAGCTACCCATCCTCAAGCCATGATGAGTTCATTGTACCAGTCAGCTTTGGAAGTAGTTTAGCAACAGCAGGTCCAGACACTCCCATATTACTTGGGAGTGAGAGCCATTTGAATGTAGATGAGAACTCTATGGGAGCTGTGAGATTCATAGTTGATGAGTACAATCGCCGAGAAGATGACCAAGAATATTATAAGCTGGTGCAGGTTCATGAAGCTTCTTCACAGGTAAGATGCTTACTTTTGTTATATTTAACAAGAGTGTAGCAACTTAAATATCAGGTAGCAGCTTGTCTTAGTTGAAATTAGAGATTATTATAAAGTCATTTAACCTGCCTCCACATACAGTGGAACCATAGTTCACAAATTTAAATAGTTCCTAAATTGTATTGTACTGGTTTCTGTTCATTAGCCTTTTAATGTTTTATAAACTCTTTTGTGATTGTTACCTTCAGTAAGGATTCTTCAATACATATTCAATATGAATACTTCATTCCTGGTATTCATTATGGATTCTGAAAAATAACTTAGTTCATCAGAAACAACAAATATTCATATAGCTTTCAAAGAATATTCTTCATATACATTTTACCAATTTGCTGCCTCTTTATGATGACAGATTCACGGACAGAATGGAAGGCGGCATCACATTGTTTTGGAGCTTGGAGAGACCCAGTGCAGGAAAGGTGACCCATCCACTGGGGAGCATTGTCCTCTTGATCCTACTGAGGATCATGAGGTGAGGAGGAACAACTGTCTGATAAGGCACATTTATTTATTTTATTAGGCTTTGTAAGATGACTGCATTTGTGGATTTCAGGTGTGCCTATTGTAGGTGTAATGCTGGTGTGTGATGCTGAAAGTTACTACAATACAAAGCTGTGGGTATGTGTGTATTTCCAGGTGTGTGTGGCAGATGTGTATGAACAGCCATCACTCCAGAATCATTCCTTCAGAGTTCTCAGCATTAGATGTGATGACCTGGATGATTACCTGCGTAAGGTAAGCCTTACCTGTTTGCTTTGAGAAAACATCTGAAATTTTCTTTCTGCTCTGTTATATGTTCTCTGGAACCTCTTGAAGGATTGAGTGTTTTAAAAACAAATTATGAAATTTAAGGATGAAATCATAAAATGTGACATGTTGGTTTGTAATTGATAGGGAAATAATTGGCATATTACTGTATTTCGCAGTCTGCATGTCTTTGTAACTATCATCCCTCTACTGTGTTGATATATTTAATTTTTATTTGCTTATAGGTTTCACTAGGTGAATCTCTCATGCTATAGTAAAGGCATACTTGATATAATATCTTTTCCAGAAATTTATGCCAACCCTCAGTCCCTCTGATGTCATGGACCATCCATTCCTGAATGTTGCTGAGGATACCAGTGCTGGGTACCAGACTGTGGCCACCAATGACTCGGCTGTCCTTAATGCTGCAGTTTTTGTTGTTGATCAGTTCAACTTGAGGGAGGATGAAGATGAGCTGTTTACTCTCAATAGGGTGGTCTCATCTCTTTCACAGGTGAAACTTTTAAATATTTCTAGAAATGGCATTTTCTCCCTATGCATGAAAAGATATTGTTTGTGCTGATTTTTATCATTAGGCTCCCTACTATAATTCTAGCATAAATAATATTATAGATTTTTATTCTGTTAACAGCCATCACCTAATGGAGTCACATATCATCTTGAGATTGAATTAGCTGAAACTCATTGCAAGAAATATCAGTTTGTGGCTTCACCAAATCGCTGCCCTGTGGATCACTCAGAAGAGATGGAGGTTTGCCAGGCAGAAGTATTGGCTCCACAGCATCCTGGTAGCACTATGCAGCTTGTCAGGCTCTTCTGTGATGAAATGAATGACTACTATACAAGAAAGATTAGAGGCAAGTTTTATGCTTGATGTCTTGGGAGAAAGTATAACAGTTATCACCTTGTAAAGATGTTTGATTTGAAGGTAAAAACCTGAAGATGTTTTCCACTTGGTTGATTTGCTAGTAAAAGTAAAACCTTGATATGGCAAATAGTAAATATCAGATATAGGTTGACCATCATTACTTTGGCATCTTTGGTTTTAGAGCCATCCTGAATAAGCCATTTTCTGGGAATAATGGAAATTTATCTATTTACATCTCTGATACACCTCCTGATATGTCTAAGAAGATTTTAGTGGTGTGTCTGGTGTGCCAAAGAATGTTTTCAAATTGAATGAAACAGCTACTATACTAAATGTAAATTAAACACAAATGTCATGAAACAAAAAATAACCTTGGCAAACTTGTTAACATATTCTGCTGCTCCTTTCTTGTTTACTGATAATTTTTCTACAGAAATCTGCTGTTACGTTTCTAGAATCTCTTCTGCCTTTCCTTAGTATACTCAATGATTTTCTAAACCAAGTTCTATTTGAAACACTTTGACTTGTTCCATCATCACCTTGCCAGATATGTCCACACCATTACTTCTTCATTGTCAAAACCACTTTGTCATTACTCAGTCATGATTTGTACTCTTTCCATCCTTCATTGTTTTAGGTATGTACATCTACTTGTTTAAATCATGGTTTGCAAAGAATTGCTTCAACTTTTCCTGCTGCTGCTTTATATACACAACTGATGATCCTGTGCCATAAGCTTCACACAAGTGCTGAACACAAACATCACAGTCCATATCTTTTATTGTTGTGTTATCTAATTTTGGTTTGCTCTGTGATGTAATCCATATTGTCTACATCATATCTCCTTATGCTATTTCAAACACTTTGTGATCTTCCCTTTCTTCCATTCCTTGTTTTATTGGTGTGTGTTGTAAACTTCATGTAACGTTATGTAGTAAAAGCACTGAATAATAAGTAAAATTTTGTGCTCACAGGTGGCCAGTCTCATCCAGGTGCTTCCAGCCAGCCAGTTAATGGTATGTAATGGAAAGAATGTTATTCACTGTGAATGAAAAAGCTGTGTGAAGCACATTTGAGAGATCTTACCATTATGGTGCACTAATTAAATTAAAATGTGAGACAGGTAGAGGTTTAGAAAGAAAGAGACAGAGGAGCTAAGTTTGAAAGGTTCAGAGATGACTAGCAATGACTGATGAATGTGTGTGTATATATATATATATATATATATATATATATATATATATATATATATATATATATATATATATATATATATATATATATATATATATATATATATATATATATATATGCTGAGGAAGCATTCAGGGAGTAGTGGTGATGAATGATGAAATTAAGGAGATGGAAAGTAGAGGTTAAGGAAACAGTGAGGGGAAAGAAAGATGTATACAAGAAAACACTGAAGAAAAATGACATAGAGCAAACAGGAAATGTGAAGAAAGAGAAAATATGTAGAATATAAAAGAAGGTGAAACAGGAGAGCAACAAAAGAGCTGATGAAGTTCTTGAATGACAAGTATATAGAGAACAAAACCTGTATTAGAAGAAAGTTAAAGATAAGAGTGAGATCAGGATAAATGTGAGCTATGAAGGGAATGAGGTGAAATATGTGAATGGAAGGATCCTAAGAGAGAAAAGGCTGTAAGACGAAGATAGAAAAAATGCTTTTAGAATTAATATGTGTAGAAAATTTAGTTGAGGCAGCTATGATTTGAATGTAGAAACCCATATGGATACTAATACTAATACTAATACCACAACCTCTTAGCTATCTTGCCTTTCATGTATTGATAACCTTTACATATATTTTTTCTTATGCAATTCTCAGGTGGGCCAGGAGGAGTCTGGATGGATGTCAGTGTGGATGATGAGGCCCTCAAGAAATTGGGGCATCTCATCGCAAATGAATATGACTTGCGATCTGATGAAGACAGTCTGTTTATCTTCCATAAAGTCATGAAAGCTCGCAAGCAGGTAATATCTTTGTGTTACGTCCAGTCATATTTCAGCTTACATCACAGTATCTAAGATTTTGCTGTGTATTTAATTCCAATTCCCATCCAGTAAATATATATAAAATGATAATTGCAGGTGTGCTGTAAACTTTCATTGAAAATGTTTACTTCCACATGAGGTATTTGGGTTTTAAATCTGTGTTTGTACTAAGTAGGTAATTTGTTACTCAGGTATTTTGTATGGCATTGATTACATGGTAGATGAACCTGTGTTATTTCTTCTTCTTCTTCTTCTTCTTCTTATCATTATTATTGTTATTATTATTATTATTATTATTATTATTATTATTATTATTATTATTATTATTATTATTATCATTATTGATTTATTGTTTGCTTTGATCAGAGTTAAGCAAAATATGAGTTTCTTTTCTGTAGTATATTTACTATTTGCTGATTTGTAATTACTTGTCTCCAACCCATAAAAAAGATAGGGAAGGAAAATATAAAATTATGATTTTACTCCACCTCTAGCACATGACAAACTGATCATAGAATCTGTGACTGTCAATTTTTTTTTCAGATTTCATCTGGTATCAATTACCAGCTAGTGGTGGAGTTGCTTGAGACAGTGTGTCCTAAGTATAAACGTCGCATCAATAAGGCACGCTGTGCACCTGACATTGGTGAAGATCATGTGGTAAGCTTAAATATCTATTCAAAAACCTTCTGTAATGGCATTATGGGATAAAAACTGTAAATCTTCCATAATTTCTTTTAAGAATTCACAATATTGAGTGCAACTTTGTTTTTCAGGTATGTGAGGCACATGTGTTCTCTCAGCCTTGGCTTAAAAAGGATGATATCTCCCATCTCCGATGTGCTGAGAAGGATGACTTCTTTGAAGGAGATGAATCTGTGGAGGTGCTCTATCCTAAGGTTCACCCATCAGCCCATGCCAGACCAGTGTTCAAGAGTCACTTCGTGGTGCGCACCAGTGATGAGAGTGAGGAAAGCAATGAAGTGAGTACTGCTTTGTGAACCACCCGTGTCCCTGTATTAATGTTACTCCCAGCCTCCAAGACCTAAGGTTTATATTCTTCTCTGTCCGTCTGTTCTGTCTTGGTTTAAGCACTATAGCTAGAAATGGGCTGTCTTAGGTGTAGCCTGGTTATTTCTAGTGTTGAAGTAGCTCTGGAGTTGGAGGTTGGTAAACAGGTGTGTGCATGTGTTTCTTTTTTTTTTCTTTTTTCTACTAAGCATGATGTGAAACGTATTTTTGCTTAAATAGCACCAACATTTTCCTTTTCTATGTTATGCACAAAACCAAGCAAGTGGACAAACAGAGCTCTGGTATTAGCATTTTCAGAGCTTAGCCTTTACCTATTTCCCAGTCCTCACCTCCACTGTAATTTCCATCTGTCATGACTTTTCTTCATGTAACTTCACTCTCATAGCAATCTTTTTGGTTCCTCTCGAAGATATTTCCTCGTTAGTCATCTTTATGTCTGTCATATGTTTAGAAAACCCTGATCCAACTTGTGGCCAGAGTAAGAAAGATGCTAATGGCCCCTTGTACCTCTCTTATCCCTGAAGCGTTTCTACGACCCATCACGACGCAGTAGTGCCAGCAGGAGCCGCGAATCGAAGGAAGATGACTCAGATGAAGTAAATATTATTGGGGCTTCAGCAGCCAATATATTCAACTTGTTCTTGTTGTGCCAAAAATAAGAACTGCACTTATCATCTGAGCTCTCCTTATTTTTCACACTGACACCCTTTTTTCCTCTTACCCCTGTATTTTTCCGTATTGCATTAGATTTCTTATTGCTGCTCTGTTTACTAATACGTATTTGGTGATATTGAATTAAAAAACAGCTCTTGTAATTCACTTGGTTGGCCAGTGCATTACTGATGTTTTATTTCCTTGAGTAAATGGTTAGAATTATGTACTACTAATCTTCTGAAAATCATTGCTGCTATAGAGGGATAATTGATTATTTTTCTCTGCCATTAGCGTTTCTACAATCCTTCTGGCTGGACCAATACACACCGTGATGACACTGATGAAGACGATTCCGATGAGAGGCGACATGTGAGAGGCCGTCGGGCTATTCTAGGTTCCCCATCCAGTAATGGTCTGCCTCAGTCCTTAGTGAGGGATTTGGCTGCCTTTGCTGTTCACTCACTTGATCGTAACTCAAGTGACCTTTACACGAGTGGAGTGAAGGAGATTCTCCATGCTAATATGGAGGTAAGTTTTTAGTGATCTTTGTTTTCTTTATTTTTTCCAAAGTTTTGTATTATTTTTTGAGAGCTTATTAAAATCATATCAGTACACAAGGTGGTAAAACAGAGTAAAATAGAATCCCATTTAGTCAAACACCATGTAAGAATACTACTTCAGGGAACTGGAAAATTTTAGTAATTAGAATATAAACTTAAAAAAATGTTCTATTTACTTCTCCGTTGTCAAGTATTAGTTTTATCTCATTATATTTCATTTCACGTATCTTGCTTCTTTTCTGTTCACTTAGTTTCTTCTCCCAAATGCTCATCCAGCTCATTATCATATCTTTGTGTTGTCTTGCCTCTTTATTTCATCTCAAGAGATGAATTGCTGCGCAACTGATCCTCATACAGTATGAGTGTTGAGAATCCTTCCTGTCCTTAGTGGCTTGGAGACTAAAATGTGAGAAAATGAATATGGGTGTGATTGTGTAAGTGTGGCATCTTGTATCTGCTATCTCCTTTCACAGAGCATATTAGACTGATTTAGAGATACAGGTAAAATTAAGTAAATCTGGTGACAAAAATTTGGCTGTGTGATATTTTCAGATACTTATAGCTTGATTAAATGGGATTCTATTGTATGTAAGTTCGTCATTGTTCCTTAAGATAATTATGTAATTCACTATTCTCTGTTCATATAAAAGATGCACTGGAAATTTGGCTGAGTGTTGAAACTAGGAAGTGATTAGCTATCAGTGAAAAATAAATCTATTTACACCTTATACCAGTTCTGATGAATTGAAGTGTCATGATAACTTATATTTTTGTCTTTTTGAACTTTTGTTGTCTCGTGTGATGTCACAATACAAAGGTAACAAATGAGTAGCACACACATCACCTGTGTGTGTAGTCTTCCTCTCATCTAAATTTATTGTCTCTTTCATTTGTTTTGCCAACTACTGAATACTATTTTTTGGATAGCATGCCTTTGTACGTAATCATGTGGTCACAGATTAGAGAGTTAGAATTGAGGCATCAAGAAAAGAAAGGATGAAATTACCAAAAGTATGAAAGTACCAAAATTACAAAATTTTTGTAAAAAACACATTTAAAGTTTTTGTATGGTTAGAATACAATAAAAACACTTTACATGCCAATTAATTTCATCAGGTGTTGTTGGAAAGTATTTTTGATATAGAATTTGAAGTTGTCATTTATTATTGGTATAGTGAGGAAAGGCTGTTTTAATGCCTTCCCACAGACAGAAATGTAGAAACTATATTAAAAAAACTCATTTTATATAGTGTAATAACAAGAAATGGTAACTAGAGGAAATTCAAACTTTCTGGATAAAGGATTAAGCAGTGGACATGAGGGGAGCCACAATAAACACTTTGCCTTAAGGCTGTCTAAAAGCAGAGTGATGCTTGGCCCATGGACACCAGGCAGGGATACTGATTAGCTTAAAAATGTTATGTGCTTAGCTACTGGGCAGCAGCTGTGGTGGCAAATACAGCTTTCCCTATCTTAACTTGCAACCCATAACCAGCTAGCCACAAGGGAGCTGGAAAAGCTAGATTTGGCTTGTCTTATTCACCTCCTCATCATCAGATAACAGAGGAAAGGAATGCACTTCTAGTGGTATAAAAAAAATCACATTTCCTTTTGGCAGTGAGTTCGCCTTTTCTCTTTTGAATGCCACAATTGTACAACAGCATTAAAAGAAATATACCTTAAATGTCTCTCAAATATTTTTTTATGTTGATAACAAACTAATTAGCTATTTAGTTACAAGACAGCTCCAGTCAGATTTAGAGGAACAGAGCACAGTAAAGAAAAGGACATCAGATAAACCATGTAACTCTCTCTCTCTCTCTCTCTCTCTCTCTCTCTCTCTCTCTCTCTCTCTCTCTCCTCTCTCTCTCTCTCTCTCTCTCTCTCTCTCTCTCTCTCTCTCTCTCTCTCTCTCTCTCTCTCTCTCTCCTCTCTCTCTCTCCTCTCTCTCTCTCTCCTCTCTCTCTCCTCTCTCTCTCTCTTCTCTCTCTCTCTCCTCTCTCTCTCTCTCTCTCACTCTCTCTCTCTCTCTCTCTCTCTCTCTCTCTCTCTCTCTCTCTCTCTCTCTCTCTCTCTCTCTCTCTCTCTCTCTCTCTCTCTCTCTCTCTCTCTCTCTCTCTCTCTCTCTCTCTCTCTCTCTCTCTCTCTCAAGGAGGTATCTGGGAACCTGACGTTGGAGATATTGGTGCACTCAACCACCTGTCTCAAGAATCAGCAGGAGTTGGGTTCCTGCCTGGAAGACCCTAACAAGCCAGTTTACTTGTGCAAATTCACCCTTGTTGAGGATCCTCAATTAGATGGTCATGTAGTAGATAGTATGTTGTGTCATACACAAGAAAATTAGCCGTGAATGGTTGACAGCATGATTTAAATGCTCTTTAGATTTTACTGGTGTCTTAAGTGACATGAAATAAAGTATGTTGAATGTCATACTCCTTGATATTGTACATATTGTATTTGGGGTCAGTGGTATATTATGTATGTAGAAATTCATACATTAGAGAACATCTAAAAAAAAAAAAATATACATGCTCTCTCACTTTTTTTCAGTGGACAAATTCACCTTGTTCTTGTTTACATGAACACATTTTACTTATGTATTACAGTATATAAAAATATGCAATATGCCGAAAAAATAAGGGTGCATAGTAGCAATATAATGAGAACTAAGATTATTGCCAGTGGTCAAGGCACTGGCAATTAATCAGATGAATTCTGGAAATCATAAAAGAAGTATGTGTTGAATTTATGGATTGTGATTTCATTTAAAAAAATGCATTTTTATTTTTATTTTGTTTTATTTTATTTTATTATATGGTTGTGTTTTCATAGATAAAGGTCAGTGTTTTACTTCCATATAGTCTGTATGAAAAAGTATTATACATAAATAGTTTATGGAGCACATTCATGACATCAATAAGAATTTTAAATATACTTGTTGCATTAAGAACATATTGCTTGATTGCATTTTATTTTTTCTTGACAAAACAAATGAAGATATTTTGTTATATACTATAGAACATTTTAAGATTGATGATATGCTCTTGTAATGTATCTTTTATTATAACTTATAAGTTCTGTGTTGAAAAAATATCTAGTGCCTAGCTAGATAATTTTATTGTGAAATTATTTAATGATGTAGCAATAAGAGCTAGTGGTTCATCCATATGATCCTGTGGATTATATAGACACATTTTCACAGCTGTCAGAGGGTTTTGTCCACTGGCGATTTCTTGCAACTTTCCACTAAAGTGACATTCACTGATGGTTGCAGTGATGTTCATACATATGCATTCATTCTTTGGATTATTGGATCTCAGTACTATAGAATATAAAAAAATTACAATAAATCATAATTAAAGTTTAATTACATAAATTCTGAAATATTATAAATACTAAAAATATTAAAAAGTAAAAATATACAGGTAAACATGCCATGCTTCAGCAGCTGAAAATCACATATGATGACTTCATCATCATGACCATTTGTGTCAATTTCAGACATTTTTTCTGAATAAACAAAATCCTATACATTTTGAAAATATTTATTTTTCACTCACCTTATTTAGGAATTTTCTCCAAATATTTTTTTTCAATAACAGTGTTATCAACAATCTATCATTGTTCTTGATAAAAAATAGAGCAAAGGATAATTTATATCTTAAAAAGTTTGAATAAATTATCAGAAATGTATCCTTATTAAAGCATTATCAATATGCACACATAATAGATTTTTATTGTACAAATCTTAATAAAGTACTGTACTATCTGTAATGACAATCACAGTAATAGTCCCATATTAATAAGAAATAAGTTGTGGTGAAAGAGTTGTTATTTTATGATGCTGAACAAAACACACCAGTGTGACAACACATAGCCATGCATGCAGTCCTTTAAGCAGTGATGCAGTGATACTAGTAAAGCAATAGGTTGGAAGTGTGTGATAAGGTAAATAAAGGGGTATGAAATTCACTGCCAAGAATATTTTCTTCCTATTCTCGCTTTTAAACGGTAAAGTTCAACTACAAGAATTTGTGGTTAGGGCTTGGTGTGGTACTTTTTCATACAAACAAACCATGGAGGAAGTAAAGCACAAAAAAAAAAAAAAAAAAAAAATGCTTACAGAAGACAAATAGAAAATCCTTTCAGAAATCCATTTATTATATATTTAAAAATTATTTAATGTCTGTGATTGGAGTTTAAGGATAGATTTAGTTAAGTATATATTTCAAAAGGTTGAAGAAGGACTTATGTGACAGCCAAATCTGTGTATCTTCACCTTATCATGTCACAACATTCTAAATAAATGTTTTTCTGTGTTGTTCTTTAAATTAGTATGTGCATAATATGATACATTTTTTCATTCATTCTTCACTTATTCAAAAGTATGACCACAGATAATTTTCTGTTGGTCAGAACAGAGCAATCAAGATTTAAAGCAAGGTTCAAAGGGCTTGCAATATAAATTGTAAAGTTGTATGTCTGATGTAGTGTGAATGAAGATACTTTAGTCATATATATATATATATATATATATATATATATATATATATATATATATATATATATATATATATATATATATATATATATATATATATATATATATATATATATGCAGATTGGCCACCAAAATCCATCACATTTAGAGTCTGTGTATCCTCAAGCTGTTACAATTTCTTTACTAAGAGAAGACATGTGGTCATGTTACTGTACTTATTGTCATGGTCATGGTATGTAGCATCTGGCTGGTATAGTGGAAGCATGCACAGCTGCTGTGTTGTGATTGTGCATTTGAGCCCTGCTCAGGCTCAAGGTTTTTTCACTTGCCAGATGTTTTTGCATTTGTCTGATGTTACTGCCCCTGTGAGCAAGGGGTGGGATGTTGAGTCTGCCTGCAGGTCCTTCTAGGTTGACTCAGGCCATGTGGATGAAGAGGGCATGCATATGAGAGATAGTTATAAGTGTTTGCACTTTTCCCATCACTCTGTCACCCATTAGCGAACCTTTAACTTTTAACCTTTTAGCCATGAAAATACTCCTGGTATCTTTAAAACAATGTCTTCGCATACATGTAAAAGTTACAGTGGCACATGCTTAGAGAGAACAGACAGAATTAAATATATGAAAAATTAGAGCTGTATTTTCATCATGCCTTCAAGGTTAGCAAGAGAAAGTAGACTTATAGTGCCTATGGGTTTTGTTCCTAGAGGCTTGGATGGTCAGGCTGCAGGTTAGTTCTGGGAGGCTTGGATAATCAGCCCAACCCATTGTGGCGCTGATATTTTTCTTTCTTTCTTTATTTTATATATTTTTTTAAAGTGAGGTTTTGTAGAGGCTAGTGCTGACCCATCACACCTGCACTTGAAGGTAATTATAATTGATGGGCTGCTCATGAAAGATCTTTAACCAGTCAGTGAAGGGTAAAAAATGGTCAGTTGCTTGTGGCACTTGAACTTAGGTCAGCAAGCTCACCACTTCACTAAGCTGATCACTCAGCCAGCACCTCCATGATAGCCTATCAAAGGAAGCCTGCCCAGAAATTTCTATCACCTGGTGGGAAGGGAAAAACACTGAGTATGATGACCTAATTTACACTACATGTTACCTTTAGTAACCAAGGAAAGCAATCCAAAGAGTGCGGTAATTTCAGTATTCTTTTATTTTTGCAAGATTAAAGTTGATTCCGTAAGTAATTTCTTGAATGTCAGTATTCAGTGTGTGTGTGTTTCCATCTACGGTTATCTGCCAGCCATTCTCTACGGAGCTTAGAGCTCAGTAATCGATCTATGGGTGAGAGTGACACTCAACTTGCAGTGGCATATCTAAGAGGATGGGGAGGTGGAAGGGCATGCGACCATGCCCCCGTTTTGCCAAAAAAAAAAAAAAAAAAAAAAAAAAGAAAGGAAAATAAATATTAGTGTTACGATTACAATTGGGTACGTATATGTGTGGAGTTGCAAGCTCAATGACACCAAGTGACCGAGTTATTTCATCTTTGGTTTTGTTTTGAGTTAATGGTAGGATAAAAAAGTATGAGTGAAAAAAAAAAAAGGTGATAAAATGATGGGTTCATGAAACTGGGTGATGAGTGCGATGTCAAGATGTCAACTATAAACGGAGGGTGTTCGTAGCTGGAGTTGGGAGCCAGTAAGAGGAGAGAGAGAGAGAGAGAGAGAGAGAGAGAGAGAGAGAGAGAGAGAGAGAGAGAGAGAGAGAGATATGTAATATGCCTCAGTATTATGGCACATTGGGCTGCTAAACCATGCTGCAGCGCCAAACGGCTTCACACACAACTTTGGTGGTATATTACCACCTTTAATGACAGTATTTTGTACTTAATAGTGACAATGTACAGTGGCTGAATGACTAGTGTATGTTTAGCACCCTTCACACCTCACACAACGGGCGGAACAGCCAGATCACACACAGCTCATTGCTCACATCCCGTACCTGCTGTTAGTGAGCAATGCCTCCTACACGTTACTCATTCTCCTCCTCCTCCTCCTAGTACTTCTTCTTCTTCTTCTTCTTCTTCTCTTTCTTGTATAAGGTACTACTACTACTATTACTACTACTACTACTACTACTAAGCGTAGGTAGAGGAAACCCACACAGTAGGTACACATTAAACAACGAAACTGTTAGATACAGGGTACGAGAAGGATTTATGAGTTATAGTTAGCTCTGAACTCCGTCTAGGAAAACAATGCATAGAGGTCAGAAACAGGGCAAATAGGGTACTAGGATTCATTTTTAGGAGTGTTAAAAGTAGAAGGCCGGAAGTAATATTAAAGTTATACTTGGCGCTGGTCAGACCTCATTTGGACTACGCTGTGCAGTTCTGGTCACCACATTACAGGAAAGATATAGGTCTATTAGAATCAGCACAGAGGAGAATGACTAAAAGGATACAGGGAATGAGGAGTATTCCTTACGAGGCGAGAATGAAGTTGTTAAATTTACATTCTTTAGAGAGACGTAGGTTAAGAGGGGACCTGATAGAAGTCTTTAAGTGGTATAAGGGTTATAACAAGGGGGATGTAAGCAAAATTCTTGGGATCAGCAACCAAGGTAGAACAAGAAATAACGGGTTCAAGCTTGAAAAATTTAGGTTTAGGAAGGAGATAGGAAAAAAAAAATCGTTCTCAAATAGAGTGGTAAATGAGTGGAACGGACTCAGTAATCATGTTGTTAGTGTAAGACATTAGAGAGCTTTAAGAGAAGATTAGACAGGTTTATGTATGGGGATAATAGAAATAGGTAGGTATATTTCATACAGGGACTGCCACGTGTAAGCCTGGTCGCTTCTTGCAGCTTTCCTTATTTCTTATGTTCTTATGTACTACTACTACTACTACTACTACTACTGGGGTTACTACAACTATACCAGTGCTACTGCTACTACTACCACTACTACTGCTACTACTACTACAGGAGTTACTACAACTATACTACAGCTACTACTACTACTACTACTACTACTACTACTACTACTATTACTATTACTACTACTACTAATACTAATACTAATAATACTACTAGTGTTCAAATTGCGTTTCGTTCAAGATTGGCACTCTGGAATCCGCTGTTTAGCGTTAGCGATGGATTACTTGGGTTGTAAACTTAATCTTAATTGCATAATGAAATAACCATTGAGTGTTAGTGTGTTGCAATTTAATTTAATGCTATATGCACAAAATTGCTGTATTTCAACTGAAGCGCATAATGATCGATAGGAACGAAAATTATCGTACAGAGCTCCATGCATATCATGTACTGTGTTGCAGTGTACGTAAAAATCAGCTGATCATTACTTCAAAGGCTTCTCGCTGCTTATCTCCTCCACTGATGCACAATCATAAGGCGTTTATTCTATGATTCGTTAAGAAAAATCTCGTCAGAAATAATTAAGATAGTACTTACGAGGCAACAGCAGGTGGGAAGGCAGCGCCGCCTCGGGCAACACACCTCCGCCACCCTGCCATTCCCTCGCCCACGTGTATATCAGCTGGCCTTGGGCAGTGTTTGCTGTGTTCATTTACCTGTGCAGTATTAACAGAAAAGCCTCGTGCCAAGTAGTAAACACAGTGTGAATCAGTTTCATATTCATAACTGTGAGTCACATCTGCATTGACTGTTACTAGCCATAGCAATGGACGAATAACAAGATCACGAACGTGTTTATCTTCCTGACAAGGCAAGGTTAAGCCGTGTGCAGACACTCTCCAGTGACGCTGTGGTTCACAAATATTGTCCGGTACCATCACATCACGTACTGACTTTCCCATCACGTGTTTCGTGATATGCGCTGTGCGAACACTTAAGACCATGTGTGCCGTAGCAGGTCCTCCCATCTGATTCGTATAAAGTGGCTCACATATAGTATTTAGTAAATATGTATGATGCTGCTCTGCAACTACGTGGGACAAAGCCGAGACACAGATATCTGTCTTGATGTGGAGTGTACATCATTGTTAAGATGGACTCTTGTTATGATACGTATATACTACTGTTCTGTCCGCACACGTGTTCTCAACATTTTCGCTTACAATTCGTTACAGTATGGTTGTTGCGCGCGTAAGCTGATAGTCGCACAAAAATCATTAATCATGTTAAGAAAGGAATACTATAAAAATATGTAAAAAAAGTTAGAGGCTTAATATAATTCATGAGTGTTTTTGATTCCCAATCAAATGTTTATCGTCGTGAAATATTAAAAGCTTCGCTTCATATTTGAACCACTGACCTTGCACGCCATGCAATCCATGGGAGTGACAGCACCATGACCAGGACTTTGCACCTCCCTGATAACGTAGATAATCTCTCTCTCTCTCTCTCTCTCTCTCTCTCTCTCTCTCTCTCTCTCTCTCTCTCTCTCTCTCTCTCTCTCTCTCTCTCTCTCTCTCTCTCTCTCTCTCTCTCATTAAATTATTTCCATGCCAGACGCTATATATTACGTAATACTACGACAACCAACTCATCTCTTTAGTACTCATCTCTTTAGTTGATTCGTTCCTAATCTTAGGATAAAATTACTCCCATGTATAATATGGCAGATCGTAAGGAGGTAACAGAGGTGCTAGAGGAAGAGAGAGCGGGAGGGAAGAGTTCGAGGAACCAAGAAAACAATGTAACCCTGAGAGAACTTCTGCATATTTAGAAATGTAATGCATTTAGAGCTCCAACCCACGTGATGAGTACCCAAATAGTCTAAGAGAGAGAGAGAGAGAGAGAGAGAGAGAGAGAGAGAGAGAGAGAGAGAGAGAGAGAGAGAGAGAGAGAGAGAGAGAGACCCCTGCATTATGCAAGTTGACTTATACAGACTAGAGATGAAATTTCCATGTGCGAGTGTCGGAGAAGGGAAGCTCTTGTGAGTTAAAGACTGACAAAGGAGATGCATGAGTGGCGTTTAGAAGCGTGGTTTGTTGTCTGCAACACTGTGTGTTGTCTGTAAGAATTCTGAGGCAAGGAAGACCAACAAATTTCATAGATAACTCAAAACTGTGTGTTTTTATAATAATGTAATTATACCCTTGTGTTGCAGAAGTGTTCTTTTCTTGCATCTCACCACTAACATCATATAATTTGATTATCATAAAATTTTAAAACGTGATTACCAGCTATCTCTCGTTCTAGATATACATTTCACTTACCATAAGGTATTTGATATGTAGTTCTTGATCAGATAGGGTTCACTCAGCACCTTTTCCATTAATTAAAAATATATTATTTATTCATTTATTTATTTATTTATTTATTTATTTATTTCAGTGTACACGTAAGTGTTCCTAGAGACGTGTAGTGGAAAGATTGCTGCGATGGCTACTCTAAAGGTTCTCAGGATGCCAACTTTCAACCTAACTCGACTACTGACGCAAGTAAATAAACTTACTGTCTATTAAGTTGTAGTACGTTTACTACAATTCATATACAGCCTTTAATACTTTTTTCTTCACTTCCTTTAATGAAGGTAAAGTCTGAACAAACAAAACAGGATTAGTAATTAAAGCCGGGCGAATGATGGAACATAGTAAGCACATTGCAAGTATAACTGATAGAAAGTGAAAGTGTAAGCCATAATGCCCATTATCACATCATGAATAAGTTTCGTCTCTCTATCTGTGTGTGTGTGTGTGTGATATATATATATATATATATATATATATATATATATATATATATATATATATATATATATATATATATATATATATATATATATATATATATGTGTGTGTGTGTGTGTGTGTGTGTGTGTGTGTGTGTGTGTGTGTGTAGGAAAAGAGAGCATTTGAGTCTCTGAAGAAGAGGGAATAGTTATAGATATCTGGTAGGTTGTCGACTCGATAAATGAAGGAAGTAGATTTATGAGACATTGATGAACAAAGAGTTTGCTCTGCACCAATTAGAAATTTTAGAACGATCAGAAGTTAGGCGTTCTGTGGCTTTCTTGCGTGAAATGTATAATTCCTGAATAGCTGAACATCTAGGAAAAGACATGGGGAATTGCAGAGTGGTGTCATCATCGTAGGAATGGATGGGACAGTGAATTCACTTTAGATAATTGACAAGACAACTTTAGGGAACACTGCAGCTAATAGACTTAGGAGAAGGCAGTGACTACCTTTCACAGTAGGAATAGAACATCATTAGGAAGGATCTTAATAGAAGAATGAAATGGTCAATGGGTGCAGGAGAGAGAGGAAACAATCCTTCATGATCTGAATCATCCAGAGTTTTATTTTCTAGCAAATATCTGAGCGAAGAGTTAAGTTTTAGAGATAGATGGCACTGTGCCATCAAGTTGAAAAGAGGGAAAGACGGAGAATAGAAGTTGTTGGAGACATTTTTGGCTAGGTGTCAAAAGTCACGAGAGGAGAGGTGATGCTCCACAGACTGAAAGTTAGATTTTAGGACACGGATGTTGCAGAAACTGATGCAGAAATAGCTGATAGGGATATCAAGCCATTCTGGATCAATATCAGAACAGTGGTCCAACATTTGGACATTTTCGGGGCCTCTCCCCGGATGGAAACTGAATATATATATATATATATATATATATATATATATATATATATATATATATATATATATATATATATATATATATATATATATATATATATATATACACACACACACACACACACACACACACACACACACACACACACACACACACACACACACACACACACACACACACACACAGTGTATCAGTTCTTCTATTTGCCTCCCATGCAGAGTGCGGCTTCACACGTTCCCTCGGGTACTCAGGAACCAAAGGACGGCGGAGAAGCACAAGAGGAGTGGAAGCAAAAAGGAAGAATCCATTCCAAGAAGTCCGTCAAAGTGAATTTGGTGGGTGGGAAGCGGTATCTGTGGTGCGCCTGTGGATACAGTAAGAACCAGGTGAGTGCTTTAGGTGTACAAGTATATAATTGAAGTAATCAGGATCGGACAAGAAATAACTGATGCAAGCTTGGTAAAGTTAGATTTAAAAAAAGAGATAGGAAGAAACTGGTACACTACATGAGTGGAATAACGTTAGTAATCAGGTTGCCATAGTGCCGAGTCAATTAAAGGCTTTAAAAGATTAGAAAAATATACGGATGAGAATGATAGGTGGAAATAGGTAAGTATGTTTTATACAAGGACTCTCACATGTAGGTGTAATGGCTTTTTACAGCTTTCCTTGTTTTATTATATTCTGTAGAAGATAGTGATAATATGTGACTCATATTTGGAAATCTTTGGAACATCTGAGGCAAGTTATGTATTTTTCTGTAACGAATAATTTAATGTTACATGAGATTTACGATTCCCTTGTCAGCCGTTCTGTGACGGGACACACCTATGGAGCAGATTCCGGCTCAAAATCAAGCAGCATCCGGTGTTTTTCAAGGCCCCGAAGGATATGACAGCGTCCTTGTGTCTCTGTAAGCAAACCAACAAACCTCCGTACTGCGACGGCACCCACCGCAGGAAGGAAGTGCAAGAGGCAGTTATCGAGGAGCCTAAGTGAGAGGGGACGTCTTCGGGTCGAGATCAGGGTGGCATTGGTCAGCGGATGTCTTTGATGATTGATCGACTGATTGATCGAATTTGTAGCACTGCAGAAACCAAGACATATGGTGTCGTACGCTGTTGATAAACTGCTGATAAGAAGGTGAACTCGTAGAATGGAGCAAAGTTTTACCACTGTTTAATTCATGTCAATCTATTCCTAGTTGTACATACATGTATATGGTAATGGTCACTCAATACACGTGTTAAATATATTGATAGGTGTAACAGGAAATCTATTATGAATAAAGTAGCTATCACATTTAAGAAAGGTCGTTCTAATACTCATGTGAGCATCTTGTTGGTGTATTTGCTGACTTGTCAGCTGCCAGAAGTTCCCAAGTAAAGTATGAGAGTTGGCATCTCTTTATTAAAGTTAGCATCAACAGTTGAAAGACGAAACTGGTCATTTTGTTTATGAAAAATCTTCAGTCTTATTAAATATTGCCAAAGGAGCTTTATCAAACTGAAACGATACGTTGTCATTTTATTCCATAAAAATGAAGTGCGATGCACATATGAAGAACATGTACATAAAACTGTACAATGGTGAATTTGCATGGCAAATGTTGTTGGACAACAGCTGTTAACATGTGAATCACAACATGAGAAAGGTGACAGTTCATCGCAGCTTTCTCTCTCTCTCTCTCTCTCTCTCTCTCTCATATATATATATATATATATATATATATATATATATATATATATATATATATATATATATATATATATATATATATATATATATATATATATATATATATATAATATATATATATGTTTGTCACACACACACACACACACACACACACACACACACACAATTACCCAGCAGGCAGCAGGTAAATAGTGGTGTTGTGGGTGATGCCTAGGTCCTGGATGCCGCTGCTAAGGTCTCGCTCCTGCACGCCGTCCAACACCACCTGCAGCCGGCGTCCGCCCATCCCCATTCCAGCCACAGCTCCCAGGAGCGCCGCCAGGGTCCAGCCAGAGGACGTGTGCACTACCAACAGAGAGCCGTCTGGCAGCATAAAGTATATGTGGATGTCCTCGTTGCCTCTCGAAGATTGCTCAGCCTGTGAATTAGCCTCCTTGTTCTTTTCTTTTATTTTGTCTTTGTTTCTTCCACCACCACTATCATCATCATCATCATCACTATCATCATCATCATCATCATCATCACTATCATCATCATTATCATCATCATCATTATCACCCTCATCCTCCTCCTCCTCATCATCATCATCATCCTCATCATCATTATCTTCATCATTATCATCATCCATTTCATTATCCTCACCATCATCATCATCATCATCATCATCATCATCATCATTTTCTTGATCACTGCAGTTACAATCATCATTATTATCATCTGTCATGTCTTTTTTCTCCCTGCTGTCTTGCATTTCACCTACCACCTGATAATCTTGAGAAGGAATTCTCAAGATTCGTCGGTGGAATTCCTTGTCCTCTCTTTGCTTATCAGGAAGTGTGCAATGGTCGGAGTCAGCTTCACTGTGAGATGGAAAAAGGAAAGATTCTTTACTGTGTTTGGTTACAGGAAACTGGAATGGATTAAGTGAGGTTCCTTCTGATGCCCAAGCGACCCCAACAGGGTAATTCTCCCCAAATGACTTGAACAATTCCAATCGGCCGTGGCGCGTAGCTGGACGAGATCTAAGAAGACCATCCCGCGCATGAGACAAATACTCCGGTAGAGTCTTTCCTTCAATGCTTGCAATAACCAGAAGCCGAGGTTCCAACTCATTCTCCTTCTCCGACTCCCGGCCGTAGTTCGCCTGGGAGTCATCCACCGTAGGCAAGTTTTTCATTTTGGTATCAATTACATCAAAGGTTTTGCTCCGGATAAGTGGCGGTGGCTGGTATTCAGGATTCTTTGCAGAGGCAATGGAAGGAAGAGGAGCATATTTAGTCATAGATGAGCTTCGAGGGCGAGATGGAGTAGTGCCTACACTTTCGAAAACATCCGTGCCATGCCAATTCCTTAAAATATATGATGCATTTAGATTTGCAAGAGACTGATTGCGACGAAGACTAGCCGGCCTACTATTTCTTCCAGCAGGAGGCCTTACGTCTCTTTTAAGTGGGTCATCCAGTGGATCATTGGACAAGAGTTCCTGGAGATTTCGCTCTAGTAAGCTTTTGTCCACTTCAGGAATAATGGACCTCCCGCTGGAAGAGGAAGATGTACTAGGAGAAGTGCAATCCAGGGTACTGCTGACAGGAGTGGAGGAAGTTCGGTCCAAGATAGCCTTCCGGAGGGACATGGAAGACTGGAGACGTAGCTTGGTAGTGCTGGGACGGCGCCAGTCCCTCGGTGTGGGCGGCTCGTACCAACGGCGGTCAGTGCTCATCACTTGCCCCGCCCCTTCCTATCGCTGGAGGCCTAATTTGCGCCCATTATCCGCTCTGTGGCAGGCCAAGCAACTGATACCTGTGGTGAATATATATATATATATATATATATATATATATATATATATATATATATATATATATATATATATATATATATAGAGAGAGAGAGAGAGAGAGAGAGAGAGAGAGAGAGAGAGAGAGAGAGAGAGAGAGAGAGAGAGAGAGAGAGAGAGAGAGAGAGAGAGAGAGAGAGAGAGAGAGAGAGCAGCTGTCGCTGCTGCTGCGGTTGTTGTTGTTGTTGTTGTTGTTGTGAAAAATATTTAATACCAAAGACATAATAACATAATATAAGATCTTTACTTATAGAAGCAAGACTGAGACTTGAGGATCTCGACTCGTCTCGAATCACCATTAGTGCAAATAGAACAGTATACCAATACATACGTAATTGATGGGAAATAACGATGCTTACATTACTTCATGGTTGTTAAGGTAAAGAAATGTAGGATTATTTATTTTAGTTGTTTTACAACGAATTGGTAGTATATGAATTAATGAAATGAGTGTTCGACTCACTCATTCGGGGCTTCCAGTCGCTGAGCGAGGAGGCAAGACTGTCCCGCGCACCCGGAAGCTACCAAGCCCAAGGAAGCAGCGTCCTTGGCAGTTACCGAGGCATCGTGAAAGATTGCGGACCAAAGAAACGGTGTTACAGAGTGGAGCACTAGGAGATAGTTCATCCGAGGGGCACCACCACCACAGGATGCATTACAGCCGGCCAGGACTACTTGAGGCTCGCTGCGCCACAGGTAAGGACCCTGATAATACTACTGGCCAGTAGGCACTTAGAACTTATGGGATGGCGTTGCGAGGCATGACTTTCAGTCAACTCAACGTTTACCAGAGTTTAAATGAAAATACGCCAAATATCTAGTGCATTACACCTTACACAGAAAATTAGTGATTTAGTATCTATAAAGTAATTACTTTGTGGGTGATTCAAGCTTCGAAATTTCTGGGAGTGTTACCAATCTACTCTGTATTGATGTAGCAGCATAGCCCAGTGAGATTATCTGTTGTGCCAAATATTAAGGCAATCGAAAGGTGATCAAGGCAGTCACGTAGCAGTAATAGTAATATTATAGTAAATAGTAATAATACTCGTAACCATAATAATGATATGATGATAATAATGATATAATGATCTTAATAATAATAATAATAATAATAATAATAATAATAATATCAGTAATATCAATAATAATAATATCAATATAACAATAATAATTATAAATATGTAGTAAGAATCTGTCACTAATATCCGTAACTGTCGTCGCAAAAGTGTCATTACCTGCCAGGGTGCCGTCACCTGTATCACATTTGTTCTCCAGGCAGGGGACGGAGCACAAGCCGTCCGGAGGAGGTCTCAGGGGAGGCTTCATCTAGGCATCAGCGGCTGCGATGAAGAATGCCAATGTTAGCATCAACACTTTGCGTAGTACATGCCAGAGAAGCAATTTTTTTTCTTGACATTAATGCAGGAAGGGTGCCGGACACAGACACTAGTGCACTACATGTGTGAACAAAGCGGTTGCCGGTGTACTTGTGGGATCGATGCTGTAGATAGTGGCACCTCTGAAACCTAAAGGTCTTTGCCATGAGACGAAATGTCAGTGGAACACGAGCCATGACGCCCCGCAGCCATCGCGCATTGGAGAAGCCTCTGGCCTGCAAGGTGAAATGAGCATTAGATATGGTTGTTGTGGCAACTTACATATATATATATGGCTTCCAAATTTTACCCTTTTATTGAAATTTACTGAATCACCGCGTTACAACACAGTTTCATTCATAATATCAGGCACCTTTATATTCAGGTGCGCACCTAATGAACGACTAATGCTATACAAATATTAGAAATATTTGTTACATCAACCCAGGACTGGGGTCGTGCCTGATAACTTAAAGTCTAAATAGGGACCACACAGGCAGAAGGAAATTATTCTACACATGGCAGAGGGTGGTAGGAATTAAGAACTTGTTGCAACCTCTTGCTAATCTTAATGGCAAAGGCCGAGTGGAGAATCATTAAGATTTAAATCCAGTGTTGATGCAAAATGATATTCATAAAGGATCGGAAAGGCAGCAACATATTGAAACTTCAGAATATGCTTGAGCCTATTAACAGATACAGTTCAATCATTGATGAAGAGGTGATAACCTACTACATTGCTTCATCAGCAAGTCACCACTACAAGTTAGGCCAAGCAAATAACCCAACACTGTCGAGCTGGATGGTGAGAGTATCAGCAAGGCAGAAGAACCACTAGAAATCCTGTCTTAGGCTAAGAATGAATGGCCACCACTTTTGATGAAAAGTTACATACAGACAAATTTCAACCAAGATTCTGGTTGGATGATTGATAGAGAAACGCTGAACCAGGAAAAATGCTACCGTCATCTAGACGATGCATCACTCAATTACGTCCACCACCACCACTACCACTATCTCTAGGATATTGACCCGCCTTCCAGGAACTGAGGAAGCTCGTTGCCCCGTCTCTCTCTCTCTCTCTCTCTCTCTCTCTCTCTCTCTCTCTCTCTCTCTCTCTCTCTCTCTCTCTCTCTCTCTCTCTCTCTCTCTCTCCTATGGTCGTTTATGACTGTCAATCTAGATGTTTGATAACACGAATTGCAACACTGATATATCATTCCCTAACAGTAGTAGTAGTAGTAGTAGTAGTAGCAGAAGTGGTAGTAGTTGTGCCAGACATTTTTCAGTGTGTTGAGCACATGAGAGGTTGATTGTGTTTAGCATCAAGGCCTACATTCCGCATTTTTTTCTCATCTTAAATCTTCCTAACCTTGGTTTAACTAAACCCGTTCTCTTGCTATACATGATGGAAAGGTGGCCCACAAACGATACCTGAGTTCTCTCTCTCCTGCACTTGACATTTCTGCTTCCAGTCATAAAAAAAAAAAAAAAAAAAAAAAATCGGTCAGCCAAAAAAAATCATGAATAGAAAAGTGTCAGTCTTTTAGATCGAACTATCCATGTGACTTGTCTCCTAGCGATTTTTTTTAACCTTTTCCTCCTCTATTTCAACCTGAAGGCACTAATGCCATCTCATCTATCTCTAAAGCTGAACTCTTCGTTCAAATCTTTGTTAAAATCTCGATGCTGGATAATTCAGGGCTTCTTCCTCCCTCTCCTTTGCTCTCAGACTATTTCATGTCTTCTATTAAGATTTTTCCTAATGATGTTTTCCTTGGCATCATAAGAACTTGCAAACACATGAAAATAAGGAAGGCTGCAAAAAGCCGTGATGCCTACACAATAAACATATCTATTTCCACCTGTCATCCCCAACCATAAATTTGTCTAATTTTTTAAAATTTTCTTATGACTCCGTTCTAAAATTCCCTTATAACTCAGCTCTTACAACTTGATTACTGAGTCCGCTCAATGTATGTATAATTTTACTTGAGAACCAATTCCTTTCTTTTTCTAAATTTAACTATCAAGTTTGAACCCATTATTTCCATGATGCGGAAAAAAAGGATGTAGGTACTTCATCTCGTGAAATTATACAATATGTGTTAGAAAAAAGTACTGAGCCTTGTTGAGCTTTTTCATCATAGAAGACTTGCTGCTGGATTTATCATTGTATAAAAATTATGTATATATAATCCGAAATAATAGTAACTAAGTCGTTTAACGATAAAGAATTTGATATTACGAAAACGAAACGAACGATGATAACGATGCAATGCGAGTTTCCACGATAACGATGCGATTCCAGTTCCTACGATAACGATGCGAGTTTCCACGATAACAATGCGATTCCAGTTTCCACGATAACGATGCGATTCCAGTTTCCACGATAACGATGCGAGTTTCCACGATAACGATGCGAGTTTCCACGATAACGATGCGAGTTTCCACGATAACAATGCGATTCCAGTTTCCACGATAACAATGCGATTCCAGTTTCCACGATAACGATGCGATTCCAGTTTCCACGATAACGATGCGAGTTTCCACGATAACGATGCGAGTTTCCACGATAACAATGCGATTCCAGTTTCCACGATAACAATGCGATTCCAGTTTCCACGATAACGATGCGAGTTTCCACGATAACGATGCGAGTTTCCACGATAACGATGCGAGTTTCCACGGTAACCATGCGAGTTTCCACGATAACGATACGGCTGGCGACAATAACAATGCGGGCGATGGCGATAGCGAAACGATATTGAAGTTAACTTACCTACATAGGTACTAGGACGAATTTTTCATGATAACGATGCGAGTTTCCACGATAACGATGCGACTTTCCACGATAGCGATGCAATTCCAGTTTCCACGATAACGATGCGAGTTTCCACGATAACGATGTGAGTGTCCATGATAACGATGCGATTCCAGTTTCCACGATAACGATGCGGTTGGCGACTATAACCATGCGGGCGATGGTGATAGCGAAACGATATTGAAGTTAATTTACCTACATAGGTACTAGGACGAATTTTTCTCCTCTAAGGGTCCATCCCAGTCACGTGGGTGTGAGGGCAGGGACAATGCAACCTTGCAGCGCCTCACACGGGTCACCATGAGCAATGACCCACCACACACCACTCCCCAAACACCGTCATGAAGTGAGCTCTTTTCTACCTTAAAGGACCCCTCGTTCTGTCAGTGCCTGGTGCATGATGCACAGCGTGCCCTCGTTCATAGCTAGTTGTTCAGCCCGGTATCATCATCATAAGCAAGGGACCCTTACACATCATTCACTAGACTCTATGGAAGAAGCCCTTATCTCCCCTTAAGGACCATCCCCTCTCCTCCGGACACCATCTGGTGGACGGTAGACATTGGTTTCTTGCTTAAGGCGACCCCTTGCCTAGTGTAAGGCGCTGCAAGTGGACGACTATTATTAAGCCAGAGGTCGCAAAGGAAAAGGAGGACCTGCTGCCCAGTCTGCCTTGGGCCCCAGGCCGGACCTGACAGCCACCTTCTTCCCCCGTGCGGCGCCCAAGGCCATCACGGCCCTCAACAAATTTTGGCCGAAAGTTCTCAAACAGTATTTAAATTTTGATTCGAATATAAAATCGTCGATGGTGAATGAAAAATTGCTTTGGTTTAAGAGTGTGCAAGAGTCGATTGATCAAGGAAACAAGGTGAGGCAGCTTTGCTCCTGAGTATTTTGAGTGTACCTTGTTTCCTGCCAAGAATATGTGCATGCTCGTATGTGACCTGACAGAAGCAGTAATCCAGTGGTAGGTGCCTAGTTAATGGGAACTTTAAAAGATAAGATGAATTTCTGAATAAGGAGAATAACTGGACATAAGTTTACATGTCTTATACAAGAACTGCCAAATGCAGACCTGTACCTGTATTTGCTATAATATTCTTTAAGCTCTTAAAAAATAACTTAATTTCTTGATGTTTTTAATCAAAGCGACGTGTAAATATATAAGTTACAAATATAAAGAAAATATAAAGGGGTGAAGGAGGTAAGATAAAAGGGGTGAAGGAATGAAAGGTTAAGGGGTTGGTGAATGGATGACGGAATGAGGGAAAGGGATGGGAGCTGTTACGCCTCCGCCAAGTGAGCCAGGACGTGTGGTCAGCTACTTCCCCCCCCCCCCCCTCTCTCTCTCTCTCTCTCTCTCTCTCTCTCTCTCTCTCTCTCTCTCTCTCTCTCTCTCTCTCTCTCTCTCTCTATATATATATATATATATATATATATATATTGTGTGTGTGTGTGTGTCTCGCTATGATGTTTTCTCCCTTGATTATAACCTCGTCCCAGCCAGGACCTCGTTGCCTAGGTACTCGCCAATCCCGATGAAGCAGTATTGGTATTCTGTCCTCACAATTTCTATACATAGATCATCGACCGATCTTCCACAGAATTCTGAGGTGCCTGACGCGTTCATTCTTATCAGGGGACAGAAAAGAATACAGACGACTGGCAACTTCTTTTTACTAATAAGACTCGTATATTTGGAACATTCTCGTGCGGACGTAGGATTTTTTATTTTATTTATTTATTTTTTTACATACTCGTATAGCATATTCAAAGGTATAGCATTATTGTAACTCCTGTAACGATCTTATAGGTTTGAATTTTGATTAAGTTATCCAACATTGCAATTGAATTAGGTCCAATCATGGGGTACTTTCAGCCATTCACTCGGTAATGTCGGCCTGGAAAAGTAATATTTGTAACGAAATAGAGTGTCATAGAGTGGAATTTGACCACCAAAATTCTCAGGCAATTTTGCCTTGGCCCGTTGTCTTCTAAATTCTTATAAGTGTTCCTGTTAGCTAATAACTCAAGTTTCCCGTATTCATGTAGGATCTCTCTGCAGGAGTATACCTGTAGTAAGGAATCTGGTAATAGTACACTCTTTTGTATTATGTAATGGTACTCTACTGGAGGATGAGAGAGAGAGAGAGAGAGAGAGAGAGAGAGAGAGAGAGAGAGAGAGAGAGAGAGAGAGAGAGAGAGAGAGAGAGTCTGGTTCTTCCATCTAGCATTACTTTGTTTACATTTAACTCCTGAATACCATCAAACAAAAACTAAAGCATTAGATTCATTCGTCATGTAAAGACAGCCGTGGGACACATTGAAGTAAGGACAAGCGTACTTACATCAGCAATTCTTCCATTGTTTTAAGGTTAATTTGAACATTTTGACATGCACTACACGCTTTTTCTTTTCCATATTACGATATCCAGCACCACTCTTAATGTCTCGCATAACTGTTTTGATATTCAATAACTTTTGTGACAAATATCTGATTTGATTCGTTATTTCCAAGGTTACCCTCGTGCCGTGATTGTTTTCGGGAGTTCAGTATCAGCTTGAGTTGTTACACACGAGTCACTATGAAGGTTAAATCACCATTCATCTCCATGTTCTCATGGTGCTATGGAGGGATGTATGATACTTTGTGAATCCCTTGGGGAGCCGCTCTCGAGGCACATTGCAGTGGGTGATTGGCCTTCTGTGGCTGAATAATGACTGCCACAACGCACCCCGCGTCGCCACAACAATGCGTTGCCAGGCACAGCTTCGCTGTTCAGCTCTCGCATATCATTTATATAATGAAATTTAGTGAATGAAATGCTAGTACAGTCTTGTGCTGTGAAATAATCACAAACAAATCCCCATATCACACAACAAAGCTCATGCATGTGTGTATATCTCATTCCCAGTAAATTTGTGTTCAAGTAGTAAAGATGCGGAAAAAAAGTAAAGATGTAGAAAAAAAAAAAAAAAAAAACTAAAATCAATCTCCACTTGTGAAGAGAACTTTCCCTCATCGACCATCAACAAAGCCCACTCAACAAAACTCCAATGTATTGAATTCACACGAGGCATGCACTCACTATCTAGCCTTTTATATTTAATTTTCATCCTACTTTTGCTTTCGCTTTGAATCAGCAACTGACAGTTGTTGTTGACATGCATTTACTTTTCTGTTTTTAGCGGATATGTGACACTTGCAAATGAACATCAAGGCAATCCATACAACGATCATGAATATACAGTTTTCCTATTAAATACATGGTATTTCAGGTTGGATATTGCTATATCCACTTTATCTTTACGGTATTTTTCAATCACCTATGTATTTATTTAGGATTTTGGCCTATCAAACAAGTGAACAGTTGTTCTGTTTTGAAGGCTTACATGGCTCAAATTTTTGTGGGCTTGGATTGTTGGCTCCGTCCGTTGTGGCGTCTTATAGGTGCTTACGACAAATTGCCCTCCGCCACTCTCCATAACCCTAGAGCTACACTCCTAGTAGAAGATAACGTTGATGCGAAACCTTCAACACTAGAGAAATGTCTAATAGCTTTCATCATGGCTCGGACTAAGGTCACCTTGATCGCCATGTTCGCGCACTGATCACTCGAAAAAGCTTTTCAGCTTAACTATGTTTTCGTTAGTGGGCATTCCGTATCTGCCACACACGTCTGGGGAAAAAGAGTGGAGAGTAAGTCGCGTGCCCTTTGCAGCCACGAGAGAGAGAGAGAGAGAGAGAGAGAGAGAGAGAGAGAGAGAGAGAGAGAGAGAGAGAGAGAGAGAGAGATATGGTAAGGCGAAGGATAACGGGAGAACGATGTGATGTACTGAACCTGACCAGCCAGAGTTAATGGAGGGCAAACAGAAAAATATTTGGTATCAAATTAGGACCTCACGAACATTATGTGTATGGAGCTCTCGCTTGGCTTCTGTAAGCAGTTCGGAGGCAGGGAACTCAGTGTTGAGGTGGATTAGTCAGGAGTGGAGCTCGATTATTGACGATTTGATGGACTCGGCACACGTGACTATCTCGCTACATATTATGCAGTGTAACTAGGTGATAACATGCAGGGATGTTTTCTGCTGCCTGCTATCGTCTATTAAGTTGTACCATATTAGAGGAAGTATTAAGAGTAATAATAGAGTGTATTAAATGGTGGCGTACCCTATGCCCAGCGAATGTACCTTCGTGGGGACTACTTCACTCAGGATTACTTCACTACTAATCTGCGGTGGATCCCATCTTGGAGTGACCGTTCCAGCACTACGAATGTATCTGTTATTACTTGTGTTCGTATTGCATCCGTGACTGGACACATGTTTTCCATCCTCTACCTACAACTCTATGATAAAAGTTGGTTAAAGGTGTGGTACTTCAACCGTTGAAGATGACTCGAATAATTGTTCTTACTGGTTTGAACGCTATCACATGCTTCTCCAATGAATGTGACGCAAGTTGTACGCATTAGGTATCAATCATGTCGCTCCATCCGTCACTCCGCTTACACTCAACACTCTCCAGTGCCGTGGAGCACCTCACACAAGCGTTCACGCGACCATTGCAATCTGTGACAGATTGGTGCCCATCGTACATTGTCGTGGTCAGAGCCACGTTGTAATCAGCCATGGTCCTTTTTGACGATATCATAATAGATAAGAGACGAGCAATATGGAATACTAAGTCCAATGATTATAGTAATATGTTATTGAGAGGGATGAACTACCAGAGAGAGAGAGAGAGAGAGAGAGAGAGAGTGGTGTACGTGCAGCAACACAATGGTTGTGCGTGGTATAAATGAATGGAGAGTTATGAATAAGACACGACCTCCAGGAGAATCAAGACACCATAATTAGCAAACAATTGTATTCAAGATTCATCTATCACTACCTCCCCTTCAACACCATCAACACTTGTTCAATTCAATAACCTTCCAACCACATCATATATTGTCAGGACATCAAATTTAAAATCTTGTCTTTCCAATATTATTAATCCTAACCTAATGCTTATAAAAGTCAGTCAACATAATTATATTATTAAAAAAAAGGCAGAGAATGGTAAAAAAAAAGGCAGAGAATGGTACAACCTCCCATAAATCTGATGGATATCCAGAAGTTTTCCCCAGAAGATTCCTAGTGCAATATTATGCACATACTGTAAGTGTTCATGAAATGTGTGGTTTTCAAGCAAATCAAATGTATGCATTTACACTTTATAGCTCTTGATGTTCTCTCACAATCCTATTCAAAGAGGTATTTTACATTTCCTTACTTCAATATCCTTTTCCAGTATCCTCATTCCATATTTCCCTAAATATCTATACAATACTATGCAAAGAAATCCTTTGCCTTTTTTCTTTTATTTTCTGAACTGGAATCTCTCTCCTCACTGGAAGACCTTGAGGGGGTGTTTTCTTTCTGTTGCTTCTTGGGTCTGTTCTTCTGTTCCTTAGCACTTCTTTGTTCTTCCTCCTCCTCCTCCTCCTCACTAGAACTTGAAGAATATGACATTTGCCTTCTTTTTCTTTTGGTTATCCTCTTATCCTCTGCATCACTACTGGATGAATCACTGCTTGAACCTACATCCACCTCACTGTCATCACGGTCAAGATCACGGTCTGGTTCCTCCTCCTCTTCCTGAGCCTCAGCATGATTTGTGTGTGGTTGTGGCGCAGCAGTATCATCCTGCTGAAGTGGTGGCGTGTGACTCTCCTCTGGCTCTTCTTGTTTCCGCTGTTGTTTTGCCCATTCCTTTGCCTTTGCTAATAGGAGAAGAGAGGGCTTGGCAGTCTCATCATCAGGAAAGACAAAGTCAACATATTCTTCCCAACGCATCTTTGAACCATCATCGGCTGCCACTTGCCGCCGCCGTGTCACCTTCCTGGGCAGCAAATGCTTAACCTTCTCCAAGCTGATATCATCTCCAAATTCATCTTCAAAGTCACGCCATGCCTCTAGCAGCATGAGGCGTTGTTCCTTCTCCTGACATGAGCGAAGAGCACGGTTAGCCCGCTGAAAGACTGTCCGTGCCTGTGCCAGTCCTTCCTCTGGTGGTGGTGCAGCATGCTGACAACGAGCATAGCTTATCCAAACTTTGACATGGTGTGTGCGCTCCAGCAACCGCTCATACAGTGTCTTTACTCGCTCCCACTCTTCCTGCTCCACCTGAAACTCGGCAAAACTTGTGTCAATATAATATGTGAACTATGCTTTCCATATATAAATACAGTACTCTCTTCCCAATTGTGAGTTCACTCACCACTAATTTCATATATCTACTGTTATCTAAATGTACTTCAATTCACCATCTAAATGTACTCTTAATTCACCAAACATGGGGATTGAATCTATGAATTTCTGAAAACTAATAAAGAAATTAAATGAGTCCCATTTTGGTTTGAAAAGATTGCTACTTTGTCTTAGCAAAAAATCAGAATATGGTTATAAGGGTAATACACCTAACTATCCTGTTTTCTCATTCATTTGTAATTCTTCAGCCTCATGGCTGCTATTATGAATAATCATTCAATACCTATGTATACAGGTTATTCCATGAGGAAAATCATGTATTCTCAGAATCCCTCATTTTTTCATATAATATTAACATCAATTATGGATTCCCCAACTGTGATAATTTTCATGTGTATATTAAAATTCTTATTATAAATGGAAAACTGAAAGTTGGTGCAGTAGATTTTAGAAGAAAAGAATCATAGTCCATTTAAATGGACTATGTATCATAAAATTATCAGGAAAGTTACGTACCAAAGAAGCAGCAATTCAAGGAGTGAGTTACTGCTGAAAACCAGATAAAACTCACCTCAAAGTCAATGTAGGACTTCCACATGTACTCTGGCATGTCAAGCCGTGGCTGACATATGGCCAGCTCATAGATGCCTCGTGCCCTTTCAGAGTCATTCAGCATTGCCTCCAGTGTGGCAAACTGGATCCACATCTTACAGTTTTCAGGATCAAACTCTGCCCACTTCTCGTACAACTTCCGACATCGATCAAACTCACGAAGCTTGATCTCTAAGTCGATGTAGCCTCTGAACAGCTTGTGTTTTGGGCACATGCCAATTGCTTGACCCTATATGGAATACAGAGAAAGATTTAATAGCAAGAGACAAACAAAAGTGTTATTTACACACAAACCCTACACATACATACAACATCTATCATTTCGGAACCTTATATCTGATCACCAGTGTGGATTCTGTTGTGACCGCTCCACTGGAGAACTGCTGGCATTTGTCACTGCATCTTGGTCATCCTCTTTTAGGTATTTTACTGAAACTTTTGCTGTTGCCTTAGACATATAGCTTAATTTCTTAACTATCCTCTCACAGGTTCTATCCTTCTCTATGTAACTTCATCTCTCCTTTCTGACCATTCTATTGCTCCTGTAGTAGATGGTTGCTGCTCTCCTAAATACAAAAATAGCAGTATTTCCCAGGCCTCTGTCCTGTCACCCACTCTTTCTATTACTCATCAATGGCCTTCTGAATTTAATTCATTGTCCTATCCATTCACATGCTGATGACAGCACTCTGCACTTTTTCACATCCTTTCTTAGAAGTCCAAACCTTCAGGAATTGAACAATTCATGCAAGGAAGCCACAGAATGCATGATTTCTGATCTTTAAAGGATTTCTGAATGGCAAAGTTTCTTGTATAAAAAAGTCAAAGTCAAATTTACTCTCAATTTCCTACTTTTTCATATTCTTTACCATTAACCTTCTGCCCTTTTATATATTTGAACAATATTCCACAGCCTTTACTTTCACTGGTCCATATCACAGGAATGGTCCCTCATCCCTATGATATGGACTAATGAAAATACTACAAAAATACTACAAAATATTGTTGGAATATAAAAGGGCTGGAGATTTGTCTGTATAATCTCACTGAAAGGCAAACTAAATTACAGACAACATGACATGCATAACATTGTCAATCTTGTAGCTTTGGGCTTTCTTTTTACTAGTGAGTGCATGAATTTTCACTACAAAGCTTAGTTCCTGACATACAGATGTGAAAAGACTCCCTGGTTGAGCCACCTAAGCACACACATGCGTACTGATGCATCTCGTATTTGTACAATGAAGGGACTAACAATCCACCATCTAGTCCACACAATCTCAAAAGAGTCCTTAAACCTTCCCTCTTCTATCATATACTTTCACCAAATGAAAAATAAGAAAAACCTGCATCCTTACATATTCACCAAGACAGGCAGATAACTGAAGGGGAAGAAAAGGCAGGAATATTTGCTAAGGTGGTCTAGAGCTGAAGGATAGCTAACTGATACATGTGGAGAAGGTTGAGGATGGTTTTTCTCCTGCAGAGGAATCCTAGAGAATGCAGTAGCAGCTGCTGCTCCTAATGACTATTATAATTTCAAGGATAAATGTAGGAAGATGTATTCATAAACTGATAAAGAAAGACATTAAAAAATCTAATCTAATAATGCAGGGTAAGTGCAATAGTACCAGAGCTTTCCTGGCTGCAGAAAGATCCTTTTGCCTGATCTCAAACTTGCTGTAGAGCAGCCAAATCTCAGCAAAGGTGAACACTTTGTGGGGAATCAGACGAAGGCACATCTGATACACCTGGCGGGCACGTTCTATGTCCTTGGTGGTGAGCTCCTCATACACCGCATAGTAGATCCACAGGTAAATGTATCGACGCCAATGTCTCTTCTCCTGTGGATGTAAAGGTCTTGTTATGGTCACGCATCACTACTAGTGACAAAGAAAGAACTTTCTTACTATTTTATACTAATCTGTCTGATGCTGACCCATTATAATTAATTAGAATTTTGTCTATATCCCTGTTTACCTTGACTCCATTTTCATCCATGTTACCTTAAAAATAAATTTGCACAACAAATGGGACAGGGAACCTGTTTGTCTTTTCATATGGGATTTATGAGCCTTCAAACCTGAGAGTGGGTTGTTTGATAATTTTCAAAAGAATTGTGAAGCTAAGATGAAGCCACAACTAACCTTGATTGGTGGGACGCAGGCAATGGCACGCTCATAGACCTCCCTCACTAGATCTGCATCACCATCAGCCTCCAGCATGCGGACGTAGTCAAACCAGGCATCATAGTCATGAGGGTTGGCCTGTACTGCTTCCTCATACTGGAACTTGCGCTTGCTGGTGATGACGGCATCAATGGAGGAACGGTCACCATGCTTCTTCTCGTGCCGTGTGTATTCGTTATAGAGCACCAGACAGCGTTCCCGGGGCATGTGGTCCAGGGCATAGCGGTACACTGCTCTTGCTCGCTCATGTTCCCTCTGACCCTCCTCAAATTTGGCAAAGGCAATGTACAGACCTTCATCAAAGTGTTCATCCCCAAAGAACTGCACAGCACGTTCTAAGACACGACGTGCACCTTGGATGTAGCCGTGAGTCTCCTCAAAACGTGCATAGCGTATCCAGTTCTTGGGTTCTGGGTGTACTAGGACAAAGCGCTCATAGATTTGTCTGGCACGGTCCAGCTCCTTGTAGCGCATCTCGAACTTGATGTATGTGAGCCATGCTTGCTCATCTGGTTCCCACTCCATCCAACGTTCAAACACCTGTAATGGACCCATACCTCAGCCTGTGTGTGTGTGTGTGTGTGTGTGTGTGTGTGTCTGTACTAGAGCTGGGCACTGCAAATACAAATCTACAAACTCAAACCCACTCCTTGACAGCTATAAATCTGCAAACTACTTCAAATCTGTAGTACTGCAAATACAAATTATACACAGTTGGTGCCATGCACACAAGAAATCAAGAAATGTGGGCTGAGCTGCCTTTCCTTATTCTTATATTCCTTTTCTCATCCTTCCATTCTTCCATCTATCTTCTCTTTCTTTGTTTTTGAAAGTTGCTGATTTATTTTCAATTTAACTGTCACTGCATATGTATGCATGCATGTACTTGTGCTCAGACTCCTTTGTGCCACCTTTTCTTAAGTTACACTATATGTGAAAACTGTACTGCATAGGACCTAGATGTATATTAATTGTCATAAGAATGCATTATTTATCCTTTATATATCATGCTAAGATTCTTAATTTTTCCAATAAATATCAATCTACCACCTGCAGATTAACCACCCACAGTAATTTTCAGCCACTTAACTCCCAGTTGGGATAGAATAATATATGCATCATTATGAATAGCTGAAAATCTAAGAAATCAAAAGAAACAAAGCACTAGAAGGCTGGAGTCCTGATTGCTGTACTGGCTATGCGAGTGCTCAGTCCTAATTGAATGGCTTAGTGAGAGATGCAAGGGATGGCAGAAATGATGACACACCCACTGCCTGGTGGCCAACGTCACTAGCAGGTTTGCCTGCGCAGGAAATTGTGTACAGATTTGTGTTTACGGATCTGCTTCTACAGTGAAAATCTGTAAATTTGCAATTACTTTGCCAAATGCAAAACTACAAACAAAATTCATATTTTTGGAACAGAGGAAGTTGCAGTTCACAATACTGTTTACAGAAGTGCCAAGCTCTATTATTTACCAATTTATAACTTAGTGGTTTTATATACTATAAAACCACTATATTAATTCTTTTATCATCCAGGTCTGTTTTAAATTCTGAAAATATTCCTAGCATGAATATTTTTTGGATCCAGGTGATTCTAGATTTCAAAGCTTCTTCTGTATTGAAGGCTAAATTTTAAATACTTTTGAGATGAGAGCAATGGTACCTGGTCCTGTCACCTTTACTAGCATATTTTTTAAACAAAGTTATATCTAGTATGCAGAAGAAGGTCCCTCTACTCACCTGCCTGGCACCTGCAATGTTCTTGAGCATCTCCTCCATGTAAGTGTACTTGTACCAAAACTGGTTGGCCCGTGGCAGGATGGTGACTGCCCGATCCCATACATTGCGGGAATGGTTAACCTGCAAAGATGCACAAAAACTCACCATTAGCCACATCATCAAAGACTTAAACACCAATAGTAAATGTAGCATCACTCTTAAATACACTGGCACTGATTATACTTACTGTACCATTACACCACCTCAGCATCCCTCCTATCAGCTACAACACCTAAGTTTGCCATCACTCAACACCAACATTCATGTCATGTTACACATTTGATACAACAGTTCTGTCATGTTTCACACATTTAATACAATGTCCTTATTTTTATTTTCCTGCCACATCCATTCTTTTCTAGTCATTCTCCTCCTGTAGTACCATTTTTTATCCAAAATCTTGAAAACTACTTTTATTCTTTTAAAAACAAACTTTTCCCCACACATTATTTCCCACAGTTATATACAGCATAGTTATCAAAGCCAAGTGGAAAAATCAGCTTGTTATGTGAAGAGTAAACACTATGTATACTTTCTGCAAGTGATCACTTGGTGCATACAGAAGTGACTATTAACCCACTCCTTTCTTCTCTCAAGACTCACCTGGCGACTCCGCATCTCCATCTCGGCATACTTGAGCCACAAGGTAATGTTGCGATGGTCCACATCCAATGCTCGCTCGTACACTGACCTGTTGGTACAAAAACCTCAGTCTTACACATTAAAAGGGTTAAATTTCTTTTTATTCCTGTTAAGGCTTTCTCTACCTCCTCCTCATTAATGTGAATTTACATGGCACTCTTTTCATCAAATTCCTTGAAAGAGAGGCAGAGCAAGACTCCCTCAACTAATGTTTCTTTATATCTTATTACACATGAGGACACACATACATGGATACACACACACACACACACACACACACACACACACACACACACACACACACACCGAGCACGACGTATTTCCTGCTGTTCTTCCTCCCACTTGGCATATTTAATCCAGTTTGATATGTTGCCGCGGTTCTTGCGTATGTTGTCTTCAAAGGCACGGCGCTTCTTGAGCCGGTATTCCTGCAATTCCTCTGGGTCAGATATTTTCTGTCGGGGTGGAGGTGGCACAATCTCCAACTCTCGTTCCTTGGCCTCGCGCAGCAGCTGTTCAGCTGTAATCTGCAGCTCGGCTGGAGATTTGTCCTTGACCTGTTGGGGATGAGGTGTGCAATTAGTGTTGAAAAAGCAAGGCTAGAGGAGCATGGAGTATGTAACCTGCGGCTTCCACACAATGCTACTCAGGGCACGAATTGCTAGCCTCCAATAGGTCTATCATCTGATCTCTCTCATGCCTAACTTCTCCTGAAAGTGTTCCTTAACAGGATGGTAAAACTAGGATAATAAACTCTCCCAATCCAAATACTCCCTCAGTAAACTCATTCAGCTCTTGTACACAACAGCACAATATCAATTACTTTAGTAAAACCTTATACATATATTTACCTGTTATTTCAACATGCAGGTTAATAGTCATGATATAAAATATCCTATATATTAAGAAAATCCCTTTCTTATCTCAACAAGTTTACGTGAAACAGCAGTGGGCAGGAGTGGGGGAAGCTTTGGGGTAAAAGTACGCAGTACAATGATTGTTTAACTATGAACATAATGAAAACCCTGAGAAATTGATCTAAAGGTGGGATAAACTCGTCATGAAAGAATTTTACAGGAGAATGAACCTGTGTGTGTGTGTGTGTGTGTGTGTGTGTGTGTGTGTGTGTGTGTGTGTGTGTGTGTGTGTGTGTGTGTGTGTGTGTGTGTCCTATTCATATCCAAAAAGTTGGACAGATCAGTCAGGAGCAGCTATTCTGCCTCCCTAACCCAAGACTAGTTTCCCTTTGTCCCTCAGACCTGGCGGGAATAAAGAGAGAGGGCAGGGGATGCTGTCATGTTAAGTAGGTCTACTGATAAAATATGACCCTGTATAATCGCTGGGAATGTCCCCAGGCTGTGCACATGCTCACCTTAGCCACCTTGGGCATCTTTTGCGGTTTACTGGACATTTTGACGTCTTGAAGAGCCTCTTCTCTGTCTGAAAGTTGTCCCGATGTCTTGAAAACGTTTGTGTCACTTCACAGGATCGCCCTCTCCGCTAGGTAGTCACTGCCTCTTGGGGACGCATGGGCCGTGATGCCTCTGCCTGTGGTGTCCCGAAGGTGCTGCTAGCACACAGCTCAGCCGATCAGATCTCCTAGTGTTGCCCTCACGTCCATGCAACAACAACACCACCACCGCCACCACCTTGTTGATGTACGGAGGAGATTTCGTCTCGGCGATTTGTTGCTGTTGTTGTTATTCTTTTTCTGCCTATTATTATTATTATTATTATTATTATTATTATTATTATTATTTATTATTTTTTTTCATTTGAGGTTTTTATGAATTCGGCTCAGAAATACGCGCGCTCGCCTGCGTGCGTGCGTGCGCGTGTGTCATCAAGCAATAGTCATTAATAAAGATTCTCTCTCTCTCTCTCTCTCTCTCTCTCTCTCTCTCTCTCTCTCTCTCTCTCTCTCTCTCTCTCTCTCTCTACTTTAAAAGAAGAGAGAGAAAAAGAGAAAGATGAAAAAAAGAAAGATTCTCTCTCTCTCTCTCTCTCTCTCTCTCTCTCTCTCTCTCTCTCTCTCTCTCTCTCTCTCTCTCTCTCTCTAAAAGAAAAGAGAGAAAAAGAGAAAGATGAAAAAAAGAAAGAAAGAGGAGGAGGAGGAGGAGGAGGAGGAGGAGGAGGAGAAAGAAGAGAACAAGCTATTATTGAACGTGGTAATAGATGATGATGATTATGATGATGATGAGGAGGAGGAGGAGTCACTGATTCATTTGGTGGGAAGAATTTGGAGGTAGAAGGTAGAGAAAACTTGAGGAGGTAATGTGTGTGTGTGTGTGCATTTATAAGTGTGTGTGTGTAAATGCATTTAAGTAGCTAAGTAATAGATAAATATTTAAATACCTAAGTGATCTATATACTACTGACTGGTATTATACTTGTTAATGTGTACTTGTTATTAGTAGTGATTAAATATATCACTGATCTTTTATCTTAAGTGATTTAATGCCTATAATTATTATTATTTACTTGACTATTGCAGACTTAATAATTTACATATATAATTGTGCGTGCGTTTTTCGTTAGTCAGCAGTCCACAAGATTGTAGGAATATATATATATATATATATATATATATATATATATATATATATATATATATATATATATATATATATATATATATATATTTTTTTATATATATATATTTTTTTATTTATTTATTTATTTATTTTTTGTTATCGTGGAGAAGGGTTGTATATGTGAACGGCAGTAATAAATAAATAATCCGGGGAAGAGGCGTTAGTAAAGTAGAAACTTTTCCCTACTCTCCTCCTAAATCAGATTAAAGCGAGCAGTCAACTCATGAAGAAAATTGAGGTAGGAGAGGGAGGTAGCTGATCTCCGGACCCGAATAAGAGAGTCGAGTTTCATTAGGGGGTTCAGGCATGGAGGTTCAGGGGTTCGGATACGAGGGGTCAAGAGGGAGACCAGACGAGGCGCCTTCACTCAGTCGCCGCCTCTCTCAGAAGACACAGGTGAGCCGCTTGGTAGTGTTACTGTTGGGAAGTGTGGATACTACATAGTACCTAGTGCAGGTACTGACTGCTCAACTGTGGGAAGAAGCACCACCACCTCCATGCCCCCCTCCCTCCCTGGCCTACTTCAGGTACTGGATGCTCAACTGTGGGAAGGAGCATCACCACCTCCATGCCCCTTCCCCTCCTGTCGTGCTTCCCATGCTGTGTAATGCTGCAGTGTTGATTCTGTGTGTTTCCCTCAGGTGGTAATGCGAATAGGAAGTGGAAGAGACCTTGGGAGACTTCCGTAATTGAGGAGCAACAAGCACACCTCACTGGAGCCTTTCAGGAACCAACAGGCAGGTGAATACTGTGTTTTTGTTAGTACAGTTGAGGTCCTCTATCTCAAACTTGCGTGCTATGAAGATGCAATGCTGTTTTTGAATCCTTGACACCGATAAAAACAGTCAAGCATAGTAGATGTCTTTCCCACACTGCCATGCTTGTTTCCCCCTTCCTACAACTTAATTCTTCTCATAAGAGTGTTGTGATTGTGGTTGTTCAAGAAGGGATCAGTAATTGTCAGACTGGAAGGAAAATGGAAAGATCAGAAGCAGCCGTCACACAGTTGCTTGGAACAGCTGTCACTCCCTGTTACCCTGCAACTCACAAGCCTCTTCTGACTAAAAGCAACAATGCATACATCATCCCAATGCATACATCCATCCCATCAGCTTACTATTCTTGTATCTGTTTTCCTTTTTCACCCAGAGCCTTTCCTTTTCTTGGAAATGACAGCTGGGAAAACTTGAAATCTGCAGCACTTTCAGTCCTAGGAATTTTGGATAAGGGAATTTCAACAGTATATGTTCAGAGCATTGTTGGGAGTGTGACGAATGATGAGATGATCATGGTGTGTGTGTGTGTGTGTGTGTAGATAAGAGGAAGGAGATTGTTTTGTGAAGGAGTTGGAGGAGGAGAGGCATGTACTTACCAAGATTACAAGAGCAGTAACATTGAAAATAGTGGTACAAGACTGCAAGAGATGGCTGGCTGAATAAGTAGATGTTAGGAGCTCCTGTTAATAATAATAGGTGTGAGTGAGTCTTGTCAGTATGAGGTGTGTTGTGAAATATTTATGAGTTGGAAATGATTTCCAATGATCAGTGTGAACGAAATGAGAGGATGTGTAGTTCAGTTATTGTGATGTGCATGTGAAAGGTATTGGGTTAAATAAAGATAAGGATAATTTTTGGGAATTATGGATATAGAAGAGAAATAGATGTGGAAGAGTTGTGGGGTTTCAGGATTGTCTGGGCCTGATAGGCCAGGAAAGGGAGTGAAAAGTTTGTCAAAGGTAAAGTTTGCGTGAGTGAAGAATTAGTGTGTGATGCAAAAATAAGCTCATTCTTCATAACTAGTTTGCCCAAGTTGCATTTTTTTTTTTTGCAGAGGTTTGTCAGAGTTTGTCTTCTGCCAGTGCACACATCCTGTCTGCAATCAAGGCTGGTGGTGGTGCCTCATTGCAGGGTCTGATGTGAAAGGTATCTGCAGCCAGTGCTGCAGCCTTGTGTTGCCTGCTTCAGTGCAAATCTTGCAAGCCAGATCTGCCAGCTGTCTCCAGTGTAGTCTAGGATGCCTTGTTGATTAATTGATTTGTCCTTGGCAATACATAAATTTGTGACTATTCATATGTGAATTATGTAGTTTGATAAAATTACAAAATGTGGTTGTGTAAAATAAATATTTGTGGTAAACAATTCATACCCAGGTAAAGAAAAAATAAATAAACTGCTAAATAATTCATTCCCTCAGGTCTATAATGAAGCCAAGATTGGCCAAAAAAATACTGGTAAAAATAATTCATGCCTCAAAAAAGGTCTACTAATAAAGCCAGGATAGGTTCTATTAATAAAGCCAGGATTGGCTTAATAAAGCCAGGATTCGCCAAAAAATAGGGTAAAAAATAGGGAAAGTTTAAGGCGAGACTTGCACATAGAAGCCCGGTCCGAGCGACACTGGAGTCGCTCGGACGGGGCTTTTATGTGCAAGTTTCACCTTAAACTTAGCCTATATTTGGGCTAATTCCTGGCTTTTTTTTTTTCAACCTGAGGGCATGAATTGTTACACCAGAAAGATTTTTTTTTAACCTGAGGGCATGAATTGTTACACCAGAAAGATAACATGTTTATTTGCAATATGCAAAATATATTAGTATAAAGTATGTGCAAGATAATCAAGATATATTTATTGTTTAATCACATTGTAAAAGTTTAGTAAATACACAATTGGAAAATAAACACAGCTTTTGTTTTTCTTGTGGCAGAGAGCTCTTGTGTCAACTTGTGAGACCAGTGTTGAGGGCCTTCTGCCTTTGCAAATCCTGAAATCTGGATGCTTGTCACTTCCACCACAACTTGAGGGGACTCTTCCTGCTGTTAACTGCTTGACAATATTCTTATGCTTAAAATTCTTGACTTACACTTCTTACTGCAACTTGACTCCTTTCTTGATTGCAATGAAAACTCTTGTACCCTTTTCTTGCTGTACTATCCATCCTGACTACTTAACACCTCTCATCAGGCTTGAAGGTAGTGACATTCAGTCTCTCTTCCTGATGAGACTCCCTTGACTTAAAACTCTTGTCAGGCTTGAAGATAGTGACACTAGTAGTACTCTTCCTGATGAAACTTGACTCCCTGGTTGCAATGAAGTACATCAGGCCTGATGTGGTAGAGATTCCAGTGGGCTGTTCATGGGATGGTGGAGTAGAGACAGCACACATCACGCCTGCAAGGAAAACAGCTCATAGACACATGAAGCTTGTATGTGCTGAGATTCTTAGTTACTGATTCCCTAGAAAACTGAACTTTTAAAAAGAATGTTAGGCATAGGAAATGTGCCACATTCTTAGCATTAAATGTTTGGGGATTGATTCCCTAAAAAAAAACTGTGACTAGACAGCAGTGGGTATGGGGAACTTCCTTAATTAATTGAATTATTTTAGGGATTTTTCCCAAAAGTGGTGTTTTCTCCTTAGACTTTAGAGGCTTCCCAAATATGGTGTACTCTGCTGGCCTCCCCACACCCTTAGGCCAGGCTTTCCCACCAGGTCCCCAAGCCAGCTTATCAGAGGAGGGACAATGGAATATATATAGTGAGCTGGTATTGGTAAGATTTAACCAAATTTTGAGTTACAAAAATACAATTGTTCAGATGCAGTAAAACGATTCTGATTACATATCACAATTCCTGCAAATATGTGTTCATCTTCCTCCTCTACCATACACACACACATATATCACCTCACTTTCTCTTCTATAATTAAACTACTGTATTAATTCAGTTGCTGTTTACTGTTCACATGTGTTGGTTCACAGGTTCTCCTTCCCTTCAGTATTCTGCTTTGATCCTTCTACTATCTGCAGGAGAGCAGAGAGCACAGCACACGGAGCAAAACTATACACCTAAAATGATCCATTTTCTCCACACCTGTATCAGGAACTCTTGCTATTCTTTGTTTTTCTTTCTCTCCCTCTCCCCTTGATACAGGCCCAGCACCAAGAGGATTCTGCTATCCTCCTCCTCTACTCTCTTACTCCACTTATCTTCTATAATTACAGTTATGGAGCCTATCAGCCTCTCTCTCTCTTCTTCATACCTGACACACTCCAGCAGGAAATGTTCCACAGTTTCCTCAGCCCTCTACATGTGTTACATCCCTGGTCCAGTTCAACCTTGTTCCCAGCCTTCACCTCCAGCATCCCTGTCCTTACCTTCACTGACAACTTGCTGCCCCAGCCTCCTACATGCCAGTGGAGTACCTCAGGTCTCTCCTTCCACTTGTACCACTTTAATGTAGACTGTTTCTATCCCTGTCTGCCATCTAACTAAACCACCTTTTTCTGTACTTTTCCTCACCTCTCTGTGTTCTATCCTCCTCGAGTTCTCACCAAGATTTTCCCTCCTTTTCCACCTATCCATTTCCCTACTTCATGAAGATCTAGTACAGTTTTCCCTCACTACCTGTTTCACCCACCTGTCCTCATCAAGTTCTTCTATCTTCTTCAAAAAGCTCAGCTTCTCTTTAATTATTCTCTCTCTGAAGGTGCTCCTGCCCATCTCTCCTCTGACAGCTTCTGCTGTGCTGTGTGGAACACCTAACCCCCACCTACCTATCATATTCTGGGTCCTCTAATCTTGTTAAGTCTCCCTCCCAATAGTAAGTAATTTCAGACCCACACAAGTAGTAAGATACTGGCTATTCCCTTCCATAAACTTGTGCCTACCTTGTACTTGTTGGCTATCCTACTCCTTGCATTCATTATCATTCCTGTCATCTTCCTGGCTTTTCCTTCATTTACTTTCATCTGTTTTTCACCTCCTATTCTTTCTTTGCTTACCTCTGTCCCCAAGTAAGTGTACCTTTCCATCTCTAGTATGCTGTTCCCTATTATCCAGTGTCCCTCTACCTCACTGTTAAACTCCATCACCTTACATTTCCTGTCGCTATACTTAACACCTGACACTCATCCATATACGCTGGCTACCCACAACAGCTCCTCCATGTCCTCCTTACTCTCCGTCATCAGCACTATGTCATTGGCATAGGCTAGACATCCTAATCTCCTATCCCCAACATTAACACCCTTCCCTGACACCCTGATCCTTGTTATTGAGCCCTCTATGTAAATATTCTAATCCAACCTGTACTAATGTCTCCTAACACGAACTTCACCTCGTTATCCTCACACAGCTTCCTAATTACCTGCACTACCTTCCTGTCCACCCCTGTGTGTGCAAGTAATGTCAGCAGTTTGCTCCTGTCTACCCTATCATAGGCCTTCTCTATATTTAAGAAAACCAAGTACAGCTCCTTCCTTGACTTTATATTTCTTTCAATAATTTCCTTCATAACTAGCACATTTTTCAAGCCACCTCTACCCTACCTAAAACCACTGCTCCTCTCCAAGCACCTTGTTCTCCTCTATCCAAGTCTTCATTTTATTATTAATCGCCCAACCAAATGCCTTAGCTAGTATGTTTATCACTGCTATAGGTCTGTAATCACCTACGTCCTCTCTTGGCTTTCCTCCTTCCTTGTGTATGAGTGTAATTCTGCTCCTGTTCCAATCTTGAGGCACCTCCCCTATCTCTAATATTTTCCTGAACAGCCCAATTAGTGTCTGTCTTAATGCTTCCCCACCATACTTCATGAGCTCACCTATGATGATGTCTGTCCTGCCAGCTTTCCGTCTTGATGGCTCTCACTGCTAAATTTATGTCTTGCTTATCTATCTTAACATCTTCCATCCCCCTAGATTTATTACTGTAAATGGACATATTTCCTGATTCCTCTTCCTCCTCCTCCTCCTGCCAAATAATCCTGTGCTAATACTCCTCCACTATGGGCACCACTTCCTCCTCGCTGCTTGTCTCCCTGCCACCGCGGTTGTTTTCCGAGGCCGAATTCTTAAGATCGTTTCTTCTTTTCACATGTTGAAGTCCTGTTAATCTGTCACTAGAACCGTAAAATCATCCTTGAAAACCCCTCACTTATTGTTTTTTTTCTGTTAATAATGTGGGAATCTCGTTAATCTGTCACCAGGACCGTGTAAACACTCTTGAAAACCCGTGTCACATTGCTTTTTCCTGTTGACAATATAATAGTCTTGTTAATCTGCCACTAGAACTGCATAAACATTCCTGAAAACCTGTGTCATTTGAACTAGAGGCTTTTGAAGTAGTGGAGATGCGGCGCAGATGTGTTTCAGAATATTCCACCGAAAGCCCTACAGTCTGCTGGATCACTGGTGCTTGGACCACCACTCACGACGCCCACCGCCCGCCGTCACCCACCTCCACAGACTAGCGTCCCGTTCGTCGATCGGGCCCCAAAAAGTTTACATATTATCAATTATCAAATTTATTATTTCAAAAGAAAGCGTACAATTACAGTAATAACAATACTACTACATAGATAGGTACGTGTACAACTACTGTCTCCTGTCCATATATCGTAATAATACTATAAATCTAAATCTAAATATAGTATGAACCTTGGCTTCCCATTTTCTTTCTCGCTAATGTCAAGCCACTGGCAACATACCCATCAAATCACCAACTACCCCTTCAAATTACACTGTAGTCTGCTCGTTATAATATGCTTGTTACAGCCTTTATCAGAGAGAGAGAGAGAGAGAGAGAGAGAGAGAGAGAGAGAGAGAGAGAGAGAGAGAGAGAGAGAGAGAGAGAGAGAGAATGATTAAATTACTGCGCCGTAGCGGCAGTCAAATTTACATAAAGAAGGCCTTGATTTAACAAAATATTGTTTACAGGTACACACACACACACACACACACACACACACACACACATTCGATTAGTCCTGCTCAGTTAACCCTTTCACCCGCTAACATCCAAAAATGTCTAAGAAAAAGTTTCTAACTTTGCAAGGAGAGAGAGAGAGAGAGAGAGAGAGAGAGAGAGAGAGAGAGAGAGAGAGAGAGAGAGTACGCCCTCAGGCGTACTATATAGAAACAGGCATATGTACAATTAGGATGCATTGTGGCAATAAATAATAATAAATTGTTAATTTGATGTGCATGATATGAACACTTTTTGTTAGGTGGCTGGAGCACAAATGCAAGGGAATCAAAATTGTGATGTAATAATGATAAAGTTTGGAAGACTGTAACCCAAGAATCACTTTCTCCATGGAGCCACAGAGCCTTGCGTCCATTTCCGCACGGTGCTCCTCCAAACTCATTATTCAAACTTGTATTTTCAGCTTTCAAAAGAAAACGATTTACTGTCTAACTGATAACTCACATCCAATAAATTCTCCCTGAAATTTTGACAGTCATAACTTCAAGAAAGTTTTACATGTCCTGCCAGCTGTATACTCAAGAGCACTCCTTTCCATTAGTGGCATGCTGTCTGCCACTGTGTCAAAATTTGAAGGTGGCCAAGGGATAATCTGATTCCCAGGCTGAGATTAAATCAACAAACTGTGACTCATCAGTTAAGTACACTTCTTTATAGCGTGATATATTATATTCCTCTGCAACCTTTGGGTTTTCCTGCGACACTCGTAAACCTGAGAAACAACGCCCTGTAGGATGGACCTTAACTTAAAATATATGACAACACACACACACACACACACACACACACACACACACACACAGGTAGGTAGATAGGTGAATGGGTAGATGGATGGGTGTGTGGGTAATTTGATGTGCGGATGCGTTTCGAGTCCCGCTGTGAGCACCCAGGCAGTGTGGCTCCGGCGCCGTAATGTGATATGGTGCCGCATCTTGTTTTGAGTGTCCGCTCTCTGTACGAACAGTAGTATATAATAGTAATGGTAGTTGCAGAAGTGTTAGTAGTTGTTGTTGTGGTGGTCTTAGTAGTAGTAGTAGTAGTAGTAGTAGTAGTAGTAGTAGCAACAGCAGCAGCAGTAGCAGCAGCAGTAGTAGTAGTAGTAGTAGTAGTAGTAGTAGTAGTAGTAGTAGTAGTAGCAGTAGTAGTAGTAGTTGCTGTTGCTGCTGCTGTTACCTCTGTTATATTGCTTGTACTCCTATCCTTAGAATGGCGCACACATATAACTTAAATGTGTGGTGCGTAATATACATATTTTCAAAGATGAGAGCTGATAACCGCGCATAATGATGGGGCAGAGGAAGGATCGAAAGCCCTCTTTAACAATACGCAACAGATAAGTAATGGAGAGAAAAATAGTTTCGCAGGGCTATGGTAATTTAAAGAGAACTCCATCACAAAGCACTGGAAACATTAAATTAATTTTGTAATCAAATTAGAATCTCGGCAACAAATGGCGCTGTTTATGGTCGTGATAAGTTAATTCCTCCTTATTGGTCGATTCTGCTGGTGATAGGCGTGGTGCTGCGAGTGAGGTATCGGCACAAGCATCACCTGCAACGGACCTTTATGTCTGACTGTTTTCTTTATTGAATATTAAATACACAACATGGTGGCATTGGCAACAGACAATGCGGGCCCCCTCGCCCACCTCGCTGCCTCCCAGTTCTATTTTGGCTCATGGCCCGCCGGTGTCCGGGCTGTACTTCTAACAGTAGGTGACCGGCTTGATGCTGCCGCCTGACGTGCGTCTGCTTCTCGTAAGAAAAAAAAAAAAAAAAAACCAGCTACATTTACAAATAAAGGATCAACAAACAGCAACGTAAGTCATTATCTGGCTGATTCTGTACAATTTTAAGCTCTTCAACGATTAGTGCAATTCAAGTGATAAAAGGAAATTATAATTTTGTGAGGACAGACCTTAGCTTATTTATGAGTCATGATAGCGAACTGACCCGCGAAATGTAATGCACTGTTCTGTGCCCTAAATCCTTGTTGTTAGCTTGAAACTATCAACAGTATCGTAAAACTTCGTCATACAGTGAAGGCTTCAAGATTTTGTGGCGATAGAGTTTTTAATATACCCTGATAACTCTCGGCGGCGTGTCGAATGTGGGTTTTGGCAGTGGTACCGCGTCCCTTCACTAGTCGGATGTTGCCGTCCGTGTGCGTGCGGTAGTGCTCATCCTGTATGTCTGTTCATTAACATAATCAAAATTGTGACAAAGCGTGACACTGTCACACCATAGTACTGAAGTATACAGTCTGTCACAAAGCAGCATTTCCTTGTGCCAAATAGGTGTTATATTTCAACTACATCAAGCCGTCTATAGTTTATATTGTTCCATTGGTGCTCTAAGAGACAATTAGCTTACGGTCCTACGATCAATGTCTCTACAGGTGCTGCTCGTCAAGATAATGTTTGAGCGCCTCTCCTGTTAAGGCTATGGCGGATTCTGGAAACGCGTGACGACTCTATCGGTTTATTCTGCCATAATAATTTATCTATATGTGTTTATTTCCTTATTTGTTTGATTACTTAGTCATTGGTAGGCTGAACAAACCATTGATTCTGAAATATGTCGGTACAAAGTTTTGTATTAGTAGTGCTTACGTCCTCCGAGTTTGCAGTCACACGTGCCTCTACTTAGACGGACCAGAAAATGCACCACAAAAGTGAACACTTGGCAACATCATTCCGTGGATGAATGGCATAACGTTTGGTGTGACACTTTTCATGATATAAAAATTAATATCATTATGATGAGGTTACGTGTGCTTCAGAATAAGACATGCACTGGGCAAATTTGCATTCCCATATTTGCCTAACATTGTGGCACGAACACAACAATAGCTTAGGTCGACTATTTCAGATAGTTTGTCATTACGCCATAGAACAATGCGAAAAAAAACTTCGCATATGCCAACATAGAGCCGCGAAACGAATAGTGACCTACATTAACTTCTCACACCGTACTTCAGCCTCCTGGCGACGAGTTTGCCGCAAGATGGTAGTGGGGGCGTGTGCTGTGTGCGGCTGTCCGGCCAGCCAGAGGTGTGGAAAATGTCATCTCACAGCTTACTGCAGCAAGGATCATCAGAAGCAGCACTGGAAGACCCACCGCACCGAATGCAGTCCATATAGGTACGTAACGTGCACCACTATATCACCTCTTATCGTACATGTTTGGCTCGTTTTATTCCTTTACGCCGAAACTCAACCGAGGCGGATGATTAAGAGGCTGCGGCAGGGCCATATCTATGAATACTCTGAAGAAAAGAAAAAGAAAAGCTGAACATCATCATCATGATTATCGTCTTTCTTTAAGAATCCGTTTCAGGATGAACACTTCATGTAACCTTTTACAGCTAATTTTTCTGAAATTGGGTGTTTTGTGTAAACCCTCCCTCCCAAGTTTTCTCCTCTGAGATGTTAAATCTGTAGAGGAGCTGACCTTGTATGACATGAGGCTCCCATATGCGGGAGTTCACCTCACACAGCTTCTAAGCAGGGTGGAGTCAATGGTCCGTACCAAGAGTCACGATGGCTTAGTGACGAAGGTCAAAAGGAAGGATAATATAGGCTTATTGTTCATCAACTCTCCTCCTTCAACAGACTTTCCTCAGTCTCTCACGCTTCACAGCAGTGTTGTATCTTTTGCCAGCTTGTACCGGTGTATCCATGGCTACTACTCTTTTGAATTCAATTGCATGCCACTCTCATTCCTGCCGCCTCGCTGCGCAACATTTCCTATTTAGTTTCATCCCTATGCTGTCTATCTCACTAAGGCAAGAGTTAACCAATATTTTCTCCATTATATCTTTTTCAGTAATATACGTGGTATAACACTTTCTATCTGCTTCTGTTTTCACTTTTCCTATGACTAGAACTGTTATAGGAGAGCAGCATCAAGAGATCTCTATAACTGAACTGGCAGGCGTTTCAAAAATTTCCCTTTCTATTTTTTTGAACAGCTAAGTAATGAGTTTTCTTCCCTTTTTGTGGCCTTCCCGGCCTCCGTAATGCACGAAAATGTGGTTATGTTGCCTTCTTATCTCCATATGTTGCGCCAGGCATTATTTTCTGCATATTCCGTTGGCTTCTGTGTTGCAGGACCTTTATATATATATATATATATATATATATATATATATATATATATATATATATATATATATATATATATATATATATATATATATATATATATATATATATATATATATATATATATATATATATATATATATATGAGTGTGTGTGTGTGTGTGTGTGTGTGTGTGTGTGTGTGTGTGTGTGTGTGTGTGTGTGTGTGTTTGTGTGTGTGTTTTCTTCCTCGCCACATGACTAAATCATCCCAGTCTTCTTTTTTTTTTACTCCTTATCAAGAAAGAAGCAAAACTTTAAATTTTGCTGACCTGTGTTGTGTGATTCCTGCTTCTGTTTATTTCAGGGTGTGCCAGTCTGAAGACCTGGGGCGGTACTTGGAGGCATCGCGGGACATCCTGCCGGGGGAAATCATCTTGAAGGACTCGCCCTTGGTGCTGGGTCCTCGTCAGGTATGATAAAAGCTCAGGTCTTTTCACCTGCCATAATCTGAATGGGTATTTGTTTTTGTTTCTTTATGAACAGCGAATTCCGAAAGTTATTTTGTTTTGGTAGGTCAATAAATAATGATGCCTCATCATTCCCTATTAACGATATTAAATTGTTCCATTAGATTTCTCCATTTGTCAGTTTTGATGTGTGTTAGTGTTAGTACAGTGCTGCTCTTGTACAGGTGACGGTGCCTGTATGCCTGGGTTGCTTCACCCCTGTCAATGGGACATACTCCTGTACAATGTGCGGTTGGCCCTTATGTGGTCCTGATTGCCAAAAGAACGATCTTCACAAAGCAGAATGTCAGCTCTCAAGGAACAGGTTGGTTGTTTGTTAATTTGCATCATGTTCACCTCCCAGCTTGCATCATGGGAACGTCACGCACCATGAGAGGTGGTTTCAGAGCCACAGGCATAATTTTCATCCACAATAAGTTTCAGATCATGTAATGAATGTAATTTCGGTGTCATTAATTAGTTATCTAAGTAGTGATGTCGGATAGAAGTGCTTAGATATGTCAGTGGTAATAGCATTATATTTTAGTGTAAACTTCTTTTAATTTCCGAAGGACATCCAAGGTTCAGGTGCACAAGTTTATGCAGGTGAACCAGATGTACGAGTGCATCACGCCTCTGCGATGTCTTTGGCTCAAGCAACACGATGCAGCTCGATGGGCTTCCCTCACCCAAATGGAGGCCCACATGGAGCAGCGCCGCACTACTGACGTCCACGAAGTGAATCAAGTCAATGTCGTGGACTTCATGAAGCAGTATCTTAAAATTACCACATTTGAAGAAGACGATATACACAAAATATGTGGAATAATTGATGTCAATGGTTTTGAGATTCCGGGACCGAATATCATAGGACTGTATGGCAAGGGGTGTCTGCTGGAACACCACTGCATTCCTAACACCACGCGGACCTTCGATGCTCAGCTCAATCTAGTGATCAGGGCGGCAGTGAAGATACCAAAGGGCAGCCACATTTCTACCTCCTATTCAGACCCGATGTGGGGCACGGCAAACAGACAGCTGCACCTCACTACCACAAAATATTTCAAGTGTTCGTGTGATCGGTGCCTCGATCCCACTGAGCTTGGAACGCATCTCAGCAGCTTGCGGTGCGTCAAATGTACCGAAGGTCTGATGTTGCCATCCCCTTCGCCTCTTAATCCCGATATCTGGGCATGTAATTCTTGTCCAGCCACCGTGAGCGTTGACCATGTGGAACAATTCTTGAAGCAACTGGGAGAAAAACTTGTGATGCTGAAGGAAAATTCTCTGAATTCTTCAGAAGCATTTTTGAAAGCCACATCATCCAAGCTGAGTGAGAACCACTACTACAGAAGCGACGTAAAGTTAGCTCTGGCGCAGATGTACGGCCGTGGAGGAAGCCAGACTCAGCAGCAGCAGACAAACTTGAAGGAACTTTCCAAAGATCTTTTGGAGCGAAAAGAGACTCTTTGTCGTGAAGTACTGGCGCTGGCAGACTTGTTTTCTCCAGGTTTGATTTATAACATTATATGTACTACTTATACTACTGCTAATCATAATATAGATGCGGTCATGGGGACTAAAGGTTGTGGCAACGCATTTTGGCAACCTACGCATCTAAAACCCTGCTTACGCGAATACCTACTTGTCACTGATCTCTCTCTCTCTCTCTCTCTCATTTATTTATTTTTTCTTGGGGACGTTATTTGTCAGTGGAAAATAATATGGGAATGTATGAAGGAAGTGCAGTACCAATCAGGCAATAACAAGCATGAATTTGGCCACTGAATACAGCAATACTAGTAATACGAGTTAAACTATGTAAATACACTCATAACCTTGATATACTCGTGAGCTTGATCTTACAATAATGCATTTGTTCGGTGGCTGCATTCATTCATAAATCCATGTATGTACTATAATTTTCGCAGGAGAAAGCAGACTGCGAGGTCTTCTTCTGTATGAACTCCAGGCTGCTTGCAGAGAGAGGTATCGAAGGCTTCCGAAAAAACTGAGGAATACATCGCATTCTCGTCAACTGCTACAAGTTAGTATTTGCATAAGAATTTTTCTTATTCTTGAGTATTGAGATCCGCTACTTTCTTATCCATGGTTCATTCGTGGTGACAGCGGGCATGAGGTGCGTGTTGAGGGTTTGGTTTTAGCGTTGTGTGAATGCTGGAAATAGTCCTTTGTCCTGAGCAGACCTTCGATTGGTTGGGGTGTGAAGAATGTCTCTGCTCTTGTCATTTTGCGCTTACTGTGTTTCCTCCTCCTTGGATCTTTTTTTTTTTTTTTTTTTTTTTGTTTCTTTTTTTTTTTTTTTGTGTGTGTGTGTGTGTGAAAGAAAAGACAGCGAATTTTTTTCCGAGCTTGTTTCTGCTCTCGAGTCTCTCTCCCTTGTGCATAAAAAAGTATTAGTATTAGAGTAGCAGTAGCAGTAATAGCAGTAGCAGCAATGCTTGTGATACTGGTGTTCGTGGTGAGGCGGCGTTTGTGATGGTATTAGTGGTGGTGGCGATGGTGGTGGCACCAGGGGTGACAGTAGTATTAATGGTGGTGGTAACAGTACCATCACAACGTGTGCATGAGTGAGTGAAACAGCCAAACGGACCAAAATATCTTAGTAACCTAGATGGCATAAGCTCTAGTAAAAAAAAAAAAAAGTTACCTTTACTCCTGCACCCTATGTGTCAATATGTAGATTACTAAAATGCAGTACAAAAGGCTGAAACTATTGACACTTATTGATTACCTCAGGAGTGCGCAGAGTGGTTGAAAGAGGCCAGCACCATCCTTCAGCGTGAGTCACCCCTCCAGGACGAGTATCACCTCGGACTCCAGGCAGAGGAGGAGCTAAGCGATCTCACAAGCATTCTTACCAGATTTCATTAAACTCCCCAACGAGGAGAAAGGTCGAGTATGGGCATGATAGAGGCTTGTCTGTGACTGACCAATAAAGTATCTTTGCCATCCTTTCAACAATTTTTTTTTTTTTGCCTCAGTATTTGCAATTGTTGGATAAATTTTATATGGAAATACGGTAGACACACTGAGGTCGTTGGATTCAATCACCTGGGAGTGTGTGCTGAGTCTTTTCGGAAAGGGTTTAGCTGCACTCGTTACTCATCCAGTTGTTAAAGATATAATCATTAATGTTCTACAGTATATCTTATGGAATGATCGAGACGCTCAATGCATTTACGCAACTGTTTTAACGCAGCTGGTACAATGTTTCATTCGACTTCAGTTTTCATCTGGCATAATGGCAATGAAGAAGATTAACGATGAAAAGCCAATGATAGTGCAGGATGTGCTGAAACAAATATTAAGAGAAATAGTTTATTCCAGGATAACAAGTATAACGATGTGTCGGTTGTTTCAGTCAACGTAATTGTGCCAAGAGTTTCCTTGAATACATGTAATATTAAGAAAGTAAACAAAAGAACAGTTTTCACTGTTCATTAAAGAATTCATATTTTTGACTGGCGTGGAAACCAGGGCTTTCCTACAACTAAGTACGATCAGTAATTGAGCATAATGAATAAGTCAAGTAAAGACAAATAAATACAATAAATAAATAAATCTAGTAAAATTAGCTGCAGACACAATGGCCGGACGAAAAATATAATGTACCTCAATTTCACGTCTCCTTGTGACCCATAAAAAGACAGCTTCAAACCATACCAGTTTTAGTTGAAAATAAGCAATTCTACAGAAAATTGCATTGAAAGGCGTGATTATGTACACCGTAACACATGAGTCCAAGGAACCCACGACTGAGCCATCCTGCCTCATCCTCTCCAGGGATGCATCGTGTTGCGGGACGTGAAGAACAATCTTATGAAATATGTGACATTGCAGTAAATATACATGAGATGTACATGATGCAGGTTCGGTGGCTAAACATGTATGCAGCGGCATACATATGCTTAAAAAAAAAAGTAAAATAATAAAATAAATAAATAAATAAATAATAATAATAACAAAAAAAAAACAAATAAATAAATAAATTAATTAACTAATAATGATGATAATAACAATATAATAATAATAATAATAATAATAACAATAATAATAATAATAATAATAATAATAATAATAACAACAATAACAACAACAGTAACAACAACAACAACAATAGCAACAACAACAATGATGATGATGATGATAATAATAATAATAATGAAAATAATAATAATAATAATAATAATAAT
>NC_087157.1:2265000-2315000 GCF_035594125.1 Scylla paramamosain | reverse complement strand
TTCATGTGGGATACATGTACAATATTTTTGCCATTTTTAAATGTGATCTTAGAGAGTATTAAATGAAACTGAGAAAAGGTGTATCAAGAATATGTGAGGAAGAAAAAAAATTGGATTGAGTGATGAGTGAAGAAGTAAAGAGAAAAAGTGTTACACAGGGGTTGGCTGATTGAGCAGAGCAGGAAGTTTGGGTGTGTGGGGAGAATGGAAAGGAAGATAAGAGGGTCTGACTTGGAATGAGGTTGAAGGGCAGACAATGAATGGAATGGGTACAGTAAAGACACCATCTGATGCAAGAATATCTGAAGTACAAAATAATGGATTCTCGTGATAAGGATGAAGGGAGACCAATAATAATTATTGGAGGTATACGAATGCAGTGCTGACAACACTCCACGTCTGGTCTAATCAGATAGAAATGGCTCTTAATAAACAGGTTCTGCTGTCAGGCTCCCACCCCCCTTAATATATATCTTACTGGACATGCTAACCAACAGACTCACATAGTGTTGCAATAAGGTGAGTCAACAAGTGGCCAAGACACAAAGATATGTGAGTAAAAGTGAGATATGATGATGATGACAATGATCATGATGCCGATGATGATGATGATGATGATGATGATGATGAAAATAATAATAATAATAATAATAATAATAATAATAATAATAATAATAATAATAATTACTATTATTATTATTATTATTATTATTATTATTATTATTATTATTATCATTGTTATTATCATTATTATCATCATCATCATCATCATCATCATCACCACCACCACCATCATTTTTACTATCATCATCATTGTAATCATACTTGACATGATTATTATGAATGACAATATTATTATTAATGTCATCATCATCACAATCATTACCATGATTAATACTATCATTACTATAATGTTTACTTAATTCTTGTATATAATTTTCATAATGAATGGGAAATGATTACAAGTTCAGTAAAGCAAGCTTTACAAATTAAGCATCAAAAACTGTTTCCAGTCTTCATTGACTGCTAATCAAACAGACACTGTATGTACATGCTAGGAAATTTTTCCTTCCTTAACTACCAGTGCAGATCTAACACTAAACATACAGGTATGGCACTATTTTCCAATGATGTCTTAGTACTGTACAAAAGTGTATATGTGTGTGTGTGTGTGTGTGTGTGTGTGTGTGTGTGTGTGTGTCTATATATATATATATATATATATATATATATATATATATATATATATATATATATATATATATATATATATATATATATATATATATATATATATATATATATATATATATATATATATATATTGACAATCTTGAACTGAATAACTGCCTTATGAGATTATGGCACTAAAGTATTCTTGCACTATTTACATTCTTAAATTGGTCCTACAGTTCCAGCATTCTAGGAATACATAATTATGTTTTACACAGCGTTACAAGTTCTGACACACAGGTGAAAGCACTCTCAAACATTTTTCTTGCTCAGAGGTAGTTAGAAATGTGAAACTGTCTTAAAATTATGATTGGATCTGACATTTACTATACATATATTTTGTTTTGATGGCTTTGCCCACATCTGCAAGATCATACAAATCTTTTGAAATTATTAGTCTCATGCAACATATTACAAAATAGTTGGGCACTATCTGTATATTTCATAAAATTTATTTACGAACTGAGATTTTCAAACCAATGCAATAACAGAGGTACTGCTGATAATTCTAACTCTACATAATAAAGTTTTAAAGACATGTTTGATGCATTTCATTGAAGATGCAAAAAAGTAAGCATAGTAAATAGTTAGGGTCATTAATTGTTATCTCATTGAAAAAGACCACAGAGCCAGCATGATTTATCTGGCTGATTTTTTTTTCATTACTACTACTATTACAGACACAATGAAAAAATACCTCAAGCTTGTCTGCAGGTGTCTGTCTGTGTGTGTGTGTGTGTGTGTGTGTGTGTGTGTGTGTGTGTGTGTGTGTGTGTGTGTGTGTGTGTGTGTGTGTGTGTGTGTGATATTTTTAATGTAATTATATGTCTGTCTAAAATCTGTGATTCCTTGTTAATATATTTCTATACAATGGAACCTCGGTTCACAAATGTTCCTGTTCACAAACAAATTGGATCATCATAAAATTTTTGAAAATTTTTTTTGCATCAGTTCACGGTTTTGGTATGCTAATGCAAACTGTAATAAATATACGCATCTATCACCATATCATAACTTGCAGGTGATTATGTACACTGGCAAGTCTCTTTGGCATCATGCTATTGCTTGTCATCCATTTCAAGGTCAGACGAGTTCCCAGCTGTTTAAGGGAGCAATTAGACCTGGGTACCCCTTGCCCCCTCCCACCTTTAGTAAATTGCATGTCTTCATATTTAGCCTGCCATTTTCATTTTGGCTTTCAGGATGGTTAGAATGATAATTTGTGAGGAAAAGACACCAGGCATGAATTGGCTGGAAAAAAATATTGGAGCATATGAGTCTGAAAGCAGGGATGTTTTCCCTACTCATGACAGCATTTGCTCTGCTATCCAGTCACATTTCACTCAAGGAAGACCACACCTACTACAAACAAGCTCATAAAACATGAGGTGTCAGGAATCATGGGATTACAGACAGTGAACTCAAAGAAGGGACAGGAGGTGGAATTTGGAAAGTGTGTGCTGTCATGAGTAGTTCAACAGTCTCTGCTTTCGTTAGACTCATGTGCTCCAGATGCATGTACTTATACCAGGTTCTGATGTGTGCTTGTGGGAGAAGCTCAATACACTACTATCATTCCATTTTGAGTACCCCTTAATATTCCAATACACTATCCTGTGACATCCTCACACTCATGTCAGTGCAATACAGTACTGCCTCCTCCCTTCCACCTTCATCTCATATTGGGTGCTATTCCTGTTTTTATTTATTCATTTATTTTTTTTAACCTTCAATTACATTGTAACTCTGAAATAAATAATTGAGAGGGTAAGGAAGTCACAGTTGACTGTCTTTTCTATTCCTCTCACCATCCAGATCCCAGTACCATTCCTTATTACCTTTTAAAGACTTTTTTACCTATAAATAAACATGCTAATTTAAAAGCAGCATCAAAGGGCATGAATACAAAAATATTACACACACACACACACACACAACAAAACAAAAACAAAAGCAATGTTATATGATCATAATGTACAAATGAGAAAAAGGAAAGGATAAATTTGATATGACAAATTTTGCGGTACTGTAACAATCAACATGAACACGACAGAGTGACTAATTAAAAGAATAAATAAATAAAAATAACGGGATGCAGTGACTAATTAAAAAAAGAAAAGAAAAAGATTCAAGAAGATAATGAGGAAATATAGTTTTCCTTACAGAGTAATCATCCAATGGAATGTGTTGACTGACAGATGTGTTTGCAAGGAGCACTCATAGTTTTAATGATAGGTGTGAGAAATTAACTTTAAAAGATGGGGCATGAGAAAACACACAAGAAAGTTGAAAAGAGTGCAGGGAACAAAAAATAAATAAATGAATAAAACAAAAATATGTGAAACAAAATAAATAAATTAGTGTTGAAACTGAGGGATCTGTTTTATGAGAAGAGATTGCTTAGGATGCAGCACCCAACCTTGCAAGACAGAAGGGCAAGAAGACTTGATTACAGTGTACAGACTACAGAGTGCTGAGTGGAATGGAACAATTCATTAGAGAAGATCTGTGTGTGATGAATGAAAGGAAAGAAGGAGATGGAAGGAAGTTAAAAATGACCACCTACAAAAGACACGAAAAAATTTATCTTTTCTCACTGAATAGAGAGAAGCATGGAGAGGACAGGAGGAGGAATGGTCTATGTGAGGAATATTCATGGTTTTAAAGAAAAGTTGGATAATATATGATATGGAGACAGGACAGTATGAGTACAGCTTCTTTTCCATATGTCACAAACTTTGTAATATACTAGATAAACACACACACACACACACACACACACACACACACACATGCACGCACACTGCATAGTGTAGTGGTTAGCACACTTGGCTCACAACCAAGAAGGCCCAGGTTCAAATCCCAGGTGCAATGAGGCAAATGGGTGAGCCTCTTAATGTGTAGCTCCTGTTCACCTAGCAGCAAGTAAGTGCGGGATGTAACCCGAGGAGTTGTGACCTTGCTATCCCGGTGTGTGGTGTGTGAGTGGTCTCGGTCCTACCCACTATGAGCTCTGAGCTCTTTCTGTAGGGGAACGGCTGGCTGGGTGACCAGCAGACGACTGTGGGTGAATCATACACACACACACACACACACACACACACACACACACACACACATAACTTTAAAAAATTACAAGTGAGTGAATGGCATGAGTTTGAGTGTATATTTTGTAAATATTAACATAATGTAGGGTATGTGGCCAGGATCAGAACCACTGATATGATTAAGATGTGAAATATGACATGGAGTTTCTATTAAGTCAGCTGAATAGCAAAAAAAAAATATATTGTTATAAACAATGCTTGATTTCCATACCATATGACAATTTTGTTCTGTGCCTGAGAACTCTTATCATGGACAATTTTCTCAACAGTTAATACACTTAAACTTGATGTTCTTACAGGGATCAAACAATGAGCATTGCAGTTGGTCTAAAATATATAGCATCCTGTTTATGTGTTGTACATTCTACTACAATATAGAAAAATAGAAAGAGTAACAGTATACACAAAGAGATTCAAACTCTCCTACAAGAAGTTTCATATTTGAGACTTTCTTTGTATGATAAATAATTGCTCCACCAGGCCAAAATATACACTTCTCATCTGTATAAGTCTTTACATGAAGGATGAGCATTTATTTATCATAATGAGTGTAAATAGTTCAGTATTGTTGCACTTAGCTGATACCATTTTATATATATATATATATATATATATATATATATATATATATATATATATATATATATATATATATATATATATATATATATATATATATATATATATATATATATATATATATATACTCACACACACACACGATAATAAAAATATTTACAGTATGTAATAAAATTTTAAAATATGGATGGGATTATCAGCAAGATAGCTGTATGGATGGCTACACAAGTTGCAAGTGAGAGAATAATTAACAAAAATATAACAGGTATAAACTTTTAGGAACTTATTGTAGTAAGACTATGAAATGAATAAAGAAGACTGTCAGTTGGAGGTCCTTCTAGATAATCATACATACAAAGATCTCAGCACTTAATATATAAACCTGATGGCACTATCCTTCCAGCCACTTAGTGATACTGAAATGGAGCCTGAGTATCATTAATGTAACTTACAATTTTATAAATAAATATGCATCTATTTCACACATTAATTTCTAATATAGTGCTATCTAAAAACATGGCAGACTCCATAGGCATAGTTTCTCTAAAGGTCTGTCATGGGGATTCAATGTTTAGTAAATATTTGGCACTTCCAGTTGTTCTGATATTGTTTTATTTAGCTGATTTCATAGCTTTCCAATTATTATGTGCATATCATTTTAAAAAGGCAGTACTGTACACATAACACAATTTCTTCTATTATTAAACATTAAACAATGACAGTGGATATGTCACATGCCAGTGAAAATTTAAGATTCTAAGTGATAGATAAATATTGATTATTAAAGTGCAACAATATCTGGGTGGATATTTGATCACAGGATGCTAACTATTGTGATTTGTATAAAATACAAGTAAATAATAGGAACTTATACACAACAGAGGCAACAGAAACCCAAAGAAAATCAAAGTAAATTCTTCTGCAGTAAGATATAAATTAGTTTGGAGAAAAGTGAATTTGATGTTTTGAAGCATGGCTAAATTACTGCAGAATGCCTTGATATATATATATATATATATATATATATATATATATATATATATATATATATATATATATATATATATATATATATATATATATATATATATATATATATATATATATATATATATTGCAAGGCCACACATTATCTATGTATTTATTTACATTAATATATTGCTAAGTTAGTTCCTTCTTATAATGTATATAAAGATATACAACTGTAATATATGAATGTACAAGGATTTATAAAATAATTTTTCCAAATTACAGGTCAACTTACTGCAAATGACTACAAGCCAACATGAAGCCAAAAAATTGTGTAATTCCATTATACATTATATACAGAAAATGCACATTTTTGTCAGTTAACTTAAACAGAATGTTTTCTACGTTGATTAATAGTAAAATGAAGCATGCTGAACTTGTATTCATAAAATTTGTCATTGATTTGTTGGACTAGTAGAAATCTTTTGCTGACTTTTTCATTAATAATTATATTTCCTTCCTCCTCCCAGTTTTTTTTTCTGTGAATGTACATACTTAATATAATATCATACATACTTAGATATAACAAGGGTTTTGTGCCTAGGAAAAAAAAAAAAAAAAAAAAGAAAGAAAAACAAAACAGATGCAGTTTTTTGCTAAATTTGTTTTAACACATTTTAATAAGATTTTTTTCCCTTTCAATTAAAAATATTATACAGTATTATTCTATCTAATGATCCCAACAGTGTTGTCTTTGATAGGAAATGCAACACAGTTTGGATTATGGGATCATACTGAGTGACTGCAAAACATCTAACAGAATTATCAAGATGTTCACATTAATGCCATTTGGATATGAGCTTTCAGAAGCTTACATTGATCATCCACTCATTGCTAACTTTTGTCATTCGGTGGCTATACAGCTCTGATTATATATATATATATATATATATATATATATATATATATATATATATATATATATATATATATATATATATATATATATATATATATATATATATATATATATATATATATATATATATATATATATATATATATATATATATATATATATATATATATATATATTGTACCAGTATAGGCTCAAAGTTCATAATTTCAGTCATCATAAATGTTGTGACATACAATACTTTGGTCTTTTTATCTCTCCTGATTAAGGACAATATCACACATCAAACAGGCACTCCTTGGGCTGGCTATGATATGTACTGTCACTAAGTGAGATCCAGTGATCTAGATATGGTTACATGCAAGTAGATTTGATAGCTTACAAAAATAAATTGCAAAGTGCACTTTGACAGGGGAATCCTGTGAATAATTGTATAAATAGTGCACTGCCCAAAACTTTATTAGTTTTACACTTTTTTTTTATCTTCACCTTAAATTGCAAGGGGAATTTATTAACAGATTTTTTTTACTTTAACTAAGGTTAAGAGGTCCCAAGTATCAGTCTGCTTTTTCTTGCAGAGATTAGAACAAGTAATAAGAATAAGGTTACTTATTATATATATACTGGTGTGAGAGTGTGTGCCATGGCTTCAGAGTTTAACCATACAAAACAGTAAAAATTCCACATGAAATTGTCAGAGCATTTATGAGAAATTATGGCACAAATTAATGCATCTTTAACCCTTTCAAAAATGTGAGCCTACCTCATAAAGCAGGAATGCCATGCTACTATCTACAGTGGCATAGTGTGCTTTGCTGTAAGGATGCACTGCATAAATAATCAAGAAAATCCTGAGAAATATTTAACTTTAATTGTCAATTACTTTGTTTTGTGCTTTTTGTACTTAATTTGTAATTTTTCCTATTTTGGTTAGCTAGCATTTCTTATGTTGTGTCATTCTCTTATCTCTCTAAGTTGGGTTTACTCATCATCCTTACATTCCTTGCAGAAAATCTTGGAATACTGGGAATTACATACCTATTTCTTGTTTACATAATGTCTTCAATACTGCATCTTCCTATACTGAGTCAAAGGCTTTCTCATTACATGTAACATCTAATCTTAAGATTAATGCTGCCGGTAAGTTTCTTCTTGAACTGGTCTGGTGTGTGTAGATGATTTATGACTGATTGAAATTAATAATTTTATCAAGTCTTATTCACTAACAGATTAACCAAGATTTGATATTTAAAACAACCATAAAAATGGACAATATTTAAAAAAATCAACAATAAGCAGAGATTGAATGCCTGAATGAATGAAGCACTGGCACTAAACAAAAGAAGCATTTAATATGTACTGTGGTATCAACATTAAAAGATCACCACTTATACACCAGTATAAGTGAAAAACATTTAGAAGTTATAAATAAAAGAAAATTTTGATGTTATTTGTGTACAATATGATGTCAATATAAATAGAAGAAAGGCTTAAAATATCACTGATCTGTGGTGCCTTGCTAAAATGGATAAAAATTGATTGAATAGTGAATAAGAGGTAGGGAAACAGGATTAGTAGAGAGATATGAGGGATAGTGAATGGTGAGAGGCAATTCATTACTACAAACAGGTGATAGATTTCTGAACATAAGGTGGCCATGGAGAATACTAGTGTAACCAGGAAAAATGTAAGTTGAAGTTACTTCCTAACATCTGTTGCGATGATTTCTAGGGGAACATTGGGAGACAAAGGGTTTGATAAACAGTAGTTTTTCAGTAGAGGTTTGCCAACCACCTGAAATAAAGTTTAAAATATCAGGAGAAGTCAGAGAATAAAATGATAAGAAGAAAAAGGAGAGAGAGAGAGAGAGAGAGAGAGAGAGAGAGAGAGAGAGAGAGAGAGAGAGAGAGAGAGAGAGAGAGAGAGAGAGAGAGAGAGAGAGAGAGAGAGAGAAACAGCTATGCTAATGTGAACCATGTTAACTCCATATTACTTGGTATATGTTAAAATTCAATATTTTATGGAATACAAATAAACTAAAAGTCATTTCATATCTTTTGAAGACAAACAAATTGTTGCAGAGGGTTACATTTGAATAAGCTGGGAACACTTAATGAATTTATAAAAGCAGCTATGTAAAGTGAGGTGAAAGATTGCACGAGCAACACAGACTACCAGGAGAGCAAAGGTCCCAATCTAAAAAATATGATATTAGTATTATACTAATTTATAAATCAGGTTATTTAAAGGTCCTTGTTAGTACTTCTATTCACTACTGGGAAACTGACACTCTACTGAGATGTCCATTTTGTCAGTAGAATATACAGATATATTTATTTCCTAACCAAAAGGTGAATTTACTTAAGTGCTCTGACTACTTTTCTGAAATAGTTGCAGGTTTTTGAATGCAGAGTATCATAAACAGATTATTACAATATAAATGTCTTAAAAATGGCAGTGGCCACTACTATGAAGGTCATGCCAATGTGACTTGGGTTAATGCATTGATGCTATACCAGCTATGATTACATCAAGAATTTTGTATTTTGTTACATTTTAAGGGATTGAAAACCCAGATATTTCTTTAAATATATGGTCAAAGGCAGAAACTCTATCAATACAAATAATAGATTTTCAAACGTGGAAGAGTCTCTGGATCAGAGTAATAACTTAATGTAATAATTATCTTCTGAAAAATAAACACTAAACATATCTTTGCTAAATTTCATGTTTAAATTTCTTCCCTACTATTTATTTTTTTTTTTTGGTATGAAGCATTTTTGTCCATGCTTCTCACCTACAATACATGAATGACTGTAGTGGCAAAATCTGTGGATAAAAGTTTTAGGTTGATTCAGGTTTAAGTCATATTTTATACATCAGAACCTAATCTGTTGGTATGAATCAGTTTCTAAAAGGCTGTTCCTTGGCACTTTTATTAAATGGCAAAAGTAAGACAAGTATGATGCAACAAAATCAGTGCAGATCATTGTCATCTGAATTTTCCTTGAGAGAGTAAAAAAGAGAATGGTGATAGTTTCTTAGGTTGACATTTAAATATGCAGCAACCTATAAGCCATGGCGGTAAAAGCAGTTGACCATATAACATATCTGACTTATGATGACTTTATCTTTTATATTCTGAGAATATGTGACCTTCCTCTTGGGACACCCTGTATATATATATATATATATATATATATATATATATATATATATATATATATATATATATATATATATATATATATATACACACACACACACACACACACACACACACACAGTACATGATTTTCAAAAGTTAAAAATACTTAAAAGGAGAAAAAAATTGTAAACTTCCTTGGAACCATAGTCTATTTTTATTTATTTATTTATTTATTTTTTCCATAGGCACAATATTCTCTGCTTAGCAAAATTCAAGCCAGACTACTTGGGTCACCAAGAATGAAGCCCCTCCATACTGTAAAGGTAACTAAAATATATCTCTCATTGTGTGAATGTAGACTGGTTTATGTGGGTTGATAGCTGAGCCATGATCATGAGTACATATTTTGGTATAAGAAATAAATAAGGACTTGACATTGATGAGCAATTGTAATGGTATATTGATTTCAATAGTGTTTACAAGAATAATTTGATTAGTAACAAAGGTTCAACATGCAAATCAAACATCGATTTCAATAATGTGTTCCAAAGCTATTACCAAAAGTAATATCCAGCTTTTCTTTTGTAAACACCAGAGATAATATTAATAAAGATTATTCAAGGAGTGTGAATAAGTGACTTGGTACTGGTTTCCTACATCCTTTGTGCAGTAGCAGGTGCAGCTCAGAACAGGTTACTTGTACATTGGTTGCTCTCTTTGTGTGCACACTCTTAGCTCAGATAACACTAACATGTGGGGGGAAAGGAATGGGTTGCCATCTGCAGCTACTGATGCTAGTGAGCATGCCACTGCCACTGATGCCACTCCTGCTACCTGCAATGATGCTAATGAGTGTGTCACTGCCACTGGTGCCATCCCTGCTACCTGCAATGATGCTAGTGAGCCACCCCTGCTACCCACATTGATGATAGTTCAGCAAGTGACCAGGGATTGTTGCCATCCCCACCAGCCAGTGTAGCCAAATTAGAGACTAACCTGTGCTTGTGTGCTTGGCAACTGTGTAATTCATTCATGAACTGTAGCAGTGAGGGTGCCCTGCTTACGCCATTAGAAAACTATTGTTTGTCATTTGCATGTAGTGATTAATGTCACAGCTTCACACCCAAATAACACGGTGAGTGTGTGAACACCAATTGGAGAAGAATTGAGGTGATATCAACAATGAGTGTTCATCACCTGTGTGTATAAACAGCGGCGTGGTATGATTTTTTACTCAGTTTTTCTGTACTATCCTGGTAATTCAAAGTCAGTATTAGCATTCACTGGAGACTAAATATATAATGTTAATGAGGAAATTAATTAATCAGGGATGTAAAATATGTGTGGGTGATATGAGGTGATATCGACACAGCATCCATCATCTGTGTATGTAAACAATGGCTTCATGTAGTTTTGTAATTAGCATTACTGTACTGTACTAGTTTTTATTTTGTACTGTACTAGTTTTTATTTATCATCTTTTATGAAATCCTATGTATTTGTTACCTTCAGTTATATACATGAAAAATAAATAAATAAAATAAAAAAAATTAAGTGTTGTAAGTAGTCTGTAAATATTTTATTTGCATTTTTGAGTGGCCTGTCTCAGCTAAGTTGGAACCAAAGTAATTTTCTGCCATTACTTTCATTATAACTCTAACACGAATCATGTCTAATGTGGGCTGTTAGCAGAACTTGCCTCCCACGTTAGCAGCGACCTGACAGTATATGAAAGGCTGGAAAAAAAAAGTATTATTCAATCAGTTGTTTTGGAATTGTCTTTTGTTCATTACATAAAAAGTCTTAGTTGATGATATGGAAAAAATTTAGAAAGATGATTATAGTTAAGTTGCCATTTGAAAAGTCTTGATGTGTGTTGCACTTTCAAAATAAAATTTCACAGTATGAAATAGGAAAATAACTTGCCCATCAAATTGAAAGACAATATATAACATACTGTAACATTATATTGTACCGATATAAAGGTAACAAGAATATCCAAGGAGAGAGAGAGAGAGAGAGAGAGAGAGAGAGAGAGAGAGAGAGAGAGAGAGAGAGAGAGAGAGAGAGAGAGAGAGAGAGAGAGAGAGAGAGAGAGAGAGAGAGAGAGAGAGAGAGAGAGAGAGAGAGACAGGATTATACGATGTTTCGTGGATTTCTATAACCTTGAATCTTAATTTTCTCCACAATCAGCCTTCACATGTCTTCATTCATTCCTCTCAGGCTCTTTGTTTCATATGACAGTTTTTTTGCATCACTATATGTGATTTTTTTACTTCTTGATTCATATTTCCTATCTTAACAGCCTTCTGCCAGATCTTCAGGACTTAATACATACATACAACCCTAAGCAACTTTTTTTTAGTTCTGACATTAATTTTGCCAACTTCTATATAAATTATTGTGATACCAGGTTACACAAAATTATAAAACAGTATAAAAGCATAATAGAAGGCAGGAAATTGGTAGATATGAAAATATAGCAGGTAGTAAGATGTTTATATATAGAATATTGAACTGAAATGTAAGCATTAAAAAAGAGATACAAAAATAGTAAAATATATGTAGTAGAATTAGTCATCTGCATGCATATGACTCAAGTGAACCTGATTGACTTTACGAAGAGCTTTTACTTGAAGGTTAGTGTAGTTAGTTTTGGATGACCATGCAGTCAATGAAATTGTGAAATACTTCATTTGGTGATGTTGTGGCTTGAGGAAAATTTGTTACCCTTGGAAACAATCTGGAACTACCATACTGTCCTCTCCTTGTTAGGTCACCTCCCAATTCTATATTTAATGAATGAAAGGTAGTAGTTAAAAGATCAAGAAAGGAACAAACTAATTTTGTGACATGGTGTGTGTGTGTGTGTGTGTGTGTGTGTGTGTGTGTGTGTGTGTGTGTGTGTGTGTGTGTGTGTGTGTGTGCATGTATCTATACCTACAGTCAACAAATACTGATCTTGCATCGCAGCAACTCAGGCTACTTGGGAAGCATCTTTTTTTTATTAAGGTCTTTCAGCGAGCATAAAGAATGGGCTGGGCCAAATTGACTTACTGGCATCACAAGTGCATCTCTTTTCATTCATTCCCTTGCAACAATGACCAGTATTAATTATCAGTGTGAGTATTCATTGTATCTTTGGTGACAAGTAACTGGCTTTTTCTCTGGTTAAAATGCATTATGTGCTGTTAATGCTGTAGTGTTTGTAGTGATGAGTGCAGAAAAGTCACGGTGATGTCATTCAATCATGGATGTCAGGCTTGAATGGATTCCATACAGCAAATTATCTGAATTAGAAAATGCAAAACCTCCAGAATCTTATAGGAAAATTCATCAAAGGAGGCAATGAGGAATTATCTTTTTACAGCCACAGTGGTGGCACCCCCACTGCCTCCCTTCAGCTGCCTTACCATAAGAGTCTGATTAGAGCCCAACTGCTTTTGTAAAGAAGCTAGGAACCCTGGAGTTAAGATAAAGGGATGCCACCACTGTGATTGTGAAAAGACAATTCCTCACTGCCACTCTTGATGACTTTTTGTATGAGGTTCTGGAAGTTTTGTGTTTTTAAATTCATGTTTTGCTATATCAACACTATTCAAGCTTGACATCTGAAGATCTATGATTGAATGATGTCACTCATCACTACAACACCATAGCATGAACAGAACATAATTAATTTCATCCCAACAACAGAGCCGATCATGTGTCACCAAAGACAATGAACATTGACACTGGTGGTAACCTGCATTACTGGTCATTGTTGCCATAGGAATGAGTGAGGAGAAATGCACTTGAGATGCCAATAAGTCAATTTGTCCCAGCCCATTTTTTTTACGTTTGCTGGAAGGTCTTACATAAAACATGATCCCTGAGTAGCATGTGCCACTGAGACGCAAGACTGACATTCAGTGTGTGTGTGTGTGTGTGTGTGTGTGTGTGTGTGTGTGTGTGTGTATATATATATATATATATATATATATATATATATATATATATATATATATATATATATATATATATATATATATATATATATATATATGGCATATAATATATGAGGCATCCTGCATTAGAAGGACTGCTCGTGCCAAAATAAAGAAGTGAGAAAAATGCGCTCAAAGTTTGGCAAACTTCTGACAACTATAACTTTCTTTTTCTTATTATGTACACTATGACAATGAACTTGGTCTCAAAATGATCGGTAGACAATCAAAATCATGATGGCCTCAGAAAAATGTTTGATACCTAATTTTTGTATATCTTTTGCAAATTCTGTTATGGTTTCAGAAGCTCACTGAAGTTCAAGTGCATTTTTTCTATGAATACTGCACACAATGATAACAATTCATAAACATTAGAACATAAAAACACAAAATAACAATATTAACAATAGCATAAATTGGAAAAATGGTGAAGAAACTGGACAAAGGCTTAATGCCTCTCATCCAGTTACTAATACACAGCAGAAAAGCTGGGAGCATCCTTTCTGTCTCAATAAAACACCAAAACACCAAAACAAAAGGAACTAATTCTGAATTTTCTGAATTATAATGGCAACCTATCCTAGATGGGCAACTCTTCTAACAAGGAATATTGATTAGCAGTGTGTTGTGCCTGCATTGATGGTCCACTAGATGTAAAAATGATTCTCTCCTTGTATAGATTTTCGACCTTACTGACAGGACACTCATCCACTCCCGGGAAAAAGTTACGACCTCAATAGAGTGCTATACACAGTTATCTCAGTTTTGGCCAGGCTGGTGTGAGTGGCCCTTCTAATGCAGGACGCCTCATATACTGTATTTCAAATTAACAATAGCATAGCAAAATCTCAATTGTTGAGATTTTATTGCATCAAATAAGCAACTTTTTTCCATGGTGGTAATAAAATGCACCTTAAAAATTAATGTTAGCAAATAAGTATGAGAAAAAAAAAAATGCAACAAGATTGGTGAGCATGACAACAAAATAAGTAATAAATATCTTTAAATTTAAATTAAGTTACTTTATTAAACCTTCTTGCACAGTATCAAATAACTGGATAGAAACTAGATGACAGTATAATAAGAATTCATAAAAGAAAAAAAAATTTTTTTCAGAGAAAGAGAAGAAAAAAATCTTATCAACCACACTGTTTTTGGAACAATAGGTGAGGTATAAAATCTTTAAGGCTAAAACAAGATATCAAGTACTGATCCATTGCAAACACCAGAGGCATGAAGGTACATCTTTTCAAAATATATTAGTTATATGAAAATGACTGCTTAGAAAACTTCTATTCAGTAGCTTAGATTGAAAAACTTTTTTTTACATATGTAACAATGTAAAAAAAAAAAAAAATCTATGTACAGTATCTTGAACCCTAACTATGTACAAAACATACTGTCTAGTTGATGATAAAGCTTACACATGTGATCATGGAACTATATGAATACATCACTACCTTAAAAGTGTTGAAAGTCACTGGACAGTTACTCAGTTATAATGCACTGTTAGAGTATATAAATGTTTTGGCATCACTTGCTTTCTATAAATTTTTCCCTACTCTGATACTGATGAATGATAAATTATAGAAGATTCTCAGTTTAAGGGAAAAGTTTCATAACAGATGATTTCCTTTCCCAGAATGGTACAACAAAACTATTATAAATCTATTATGATTTAATATCTATGTAATTCTCACTATCTGTATATAAACCACTTATACTTATGATTTTCAACCAAAACATTTATAAAAACAACTATGGCAACTGATAGTAATAGCTATACATGATCATCTGAATTTCTTATCTCTGGTAGCTGAGTCTTCTGTGCGAGGGCATTACACACAAATAACATTTGGTCAAGTTTCTTGTCAAGAAGAACCAACTGAAATGGAAGAAAGTTTTCTCAATAAAAGTTTAAAATTCATTTATAAATTCTTATGTGAATGATGAGAGAGAGAGAGAGAGAGAGAGAGAGAGAGAGAGAGAGAGAGAGAGAGAGAGAGAGAGAGAGAGAGAGAGAGAGAGAGAGAGAGAGAGAGAGAGAGAGAGAGAGAGAGAGAGAGAGAGAGAGAGAGAGAGAGAGAGAGAGAGAGAGAGAGAGAGAGAGAGAGAGAGAGACAGAGAGAGACAGAGAGACAGAGACAGACAGAAAGAGACAGAGAGACAGAGATATATATAGAGAGACAGAGAGAGAGACAGATATATATATATATATATATATATATATATATATATATATATATATATATATATATATATATATATATATATATAGAGAGAGAGAGAGAGAGAGAGAGAGAGAGAGAGAGAGAGAGAGAGAGAGAGAGAGAGAGAGAGAGAGAGAGAGAGAGAGAGAGAGAGAGAGAGAGAGAGAGAGAGAGAGAGAGAGAGAGAGAGAGAGAGAGAGAGAGAGAGAGAGAGAGAGAGAGAGAGAGAGAGAGAGAGAGAGAGAGAGAGAGAGAGAGAGAGAGAGAGAGAGAGAGAGAGAATGGTACTTACTTTTCAAAGTTTACTCTTTCTTCCATAGTTAGAGGACTGAATTGAGGTAAGCACAAAAACTCAAGCTAAATATAAAGATAAAAGTCTACAATCCTATACAAAACAGATAGGAGAGAATCGGCATGATGTTACTGGTCGCTGCATCAGCAACACATTTCCGTAACTTATATGCATAATATTTTCTCTGCTGTATATCTTTTTGTTTGAGTGTTCTGAAAACAGACTTTGGTGTCTGTGTCTTCAATGACATAATAACAAACAGGAGACCAGGCAGCTCCAGAGTAAGGTGTTGGATTCACAGCCAAAAGGTTGCTGAGTTTGATCCCCGCATTTGGCAGTTGTTTTATCTAAAGGACTGAGGACCTTTTAACTCCAGCCAGTCACTGTTACTATGCAACATGCTTTCTCAGGGCATTCTGTGGCTTTCCCTGTCAAATGCATAATACAGCTAAAAAAAAAAAAAAGATACAGATGCTCCTGAACTTACAAACATCTGAGTTACGAACAATCAGAAATATGAAGAAGAATCCCTACAAATCCAAAATCTGTTTGTCACTTCACCACAAGTTCAACTTCACCATGCACCTCCTGCTAAGTACCACTTTTGTCTGCCACCCAAGTCAGGCAGCAGTTTGGCAAAAGGAGAGAGGCACCATGTTCTTTATACTCATTATTGATCCATTATATGAAACCTGTTTGGAGTGTCTGTATATGTGTGTGTGTGTGTGTGTGTGTGTGTGTGTGTGTGTGTGTGTGTGTGTGTGTGTGTGTGTGTGTGTGTGTGTGTGTGTGTATTTATGTACTTGTGACATATGGGAGAGGAGATAAGTTCATCCAGTCCTGTCTCCGTAACTGTTTTTATCCAACTTTTCCTTAAAGTCATGAATATTTCTAGCACTCACGACTTCCCCCTCCAGTCCATTCCATGTCTCCTTGGTTCTATGAGGGAAGCTAAATTTCTTTATGTCCCTTCTCCAGGCGATTCCTTTTAGTTTTCTTCCATGTCCCCTTGTTTCTCTTTCGTTCATTACAAACAGATCTTCCCTATCTAGTTTTACCATCCCCTTCTGTAATCTGTAAAGTGCAATCATGTGTGTGTGTGTGTGTGTGTGTGTGTGTGTGTGTGTGTGTGTGTGTGTGTGTGTGTGTGTGTGTGTGTGTGTGTGTGTGTGTGTGTGTGCATGGGTGTGGGTGTGTATGGGTGTGTATGTGTGGTTATGTATGTGTGGGAGTGTTTGGGTGTGTGTGTGTGTGTGTGTGTGTGTGTGTGTGTGTGTGTGTGTGTGTGTGTGTGTGTGTGTGTGTGTGTGTGTGTGTGTGTGTGTGTGTGTGTGTGTGTGTGTGTGTGTGTGTGTGTTGTCATCTGACATAAGAGTCCCTGTACAGAAGTGGATTACTGGCAATGTCACCTTATCATTTATCCCTGTAATTTACTGAACACCTTCATGCATTTTGTGTACTGAGATATAACAATCTGTCTTTTACAAGACTATTCACTTAATACATATTCCCTGGACCATTCTTAATGGGGTAACAACTTTAGAACAGCTTCCTCCAGCTTCTATTCATATATACAGTCCAGATTCAACATAATGTAAAATCACTCTGTTACTCAAAATATTTCAGCAAATAATTTTAGACATTATCATGTAAAATCCAAAGTATCTACTCTGTTTTTCTATACCCTCCTCATATATTTATCTCTATGAAAGACATGTACTTTATTTGATAGATAATCAACATCCTTGTTTATATTTCATCATTCTCATTTAAATTTTTTTACATTTTTAATGCTTTGTCAAACTTTTTCAGCAAACAGTAGTTACTGAATTTCACTAATGAATGGAGGGAGAAGCAACACTAAAGGACATAAAAAAAAAAAAAAAATGAATACTGAAGTAAAAGAATTTGCTCACCTGTTGTTCTACACGGTAGAGTCTTGCACCAATGGTCATTGGCTTAACATTTCCAGCTTTGTCAATACCACTCAGGTAGCTCCCTGGTTTACCTAAAGTCTGGTCCAATCTTCTCTGGAGTTCCTATTGATATAAATAATAATATGACAATGTGAATGTGGATCTGGTAATCACTCAGTAAAATAAAGAATTTCACTGAAAATCTTTAATGAGATGAAACACAGAACTGAGATTTCAAAATATTGCATACTGCAAGTTTCCTTTGATTGCACTGATGTTAGAATGGATTTGATATGGTGTGGTATAGAAACATGTGCTGATTTAATGGTAAGTTGCATCATAGAATGTAAATACACAAACAACATTATAGGTCTTGCTCAAAATGAAATAAAATAAAATACAATCTTGGTCTTGGCAGCATCTAATTGATAGAGAAATGTTACTACTGGCTGTAGAATCCTCAAGCCTATTACATTTGGCACTAGAGGTTAAGCTGATCCAGAAAGAAGTCACACTCCTTTCCAGTGGAGCAGCTAATTAGTGCACTCAGAAGTCGTGACACTTCTTCAATATGTGTACAGTGCTCGCCGTTGAATTAGTCTGCCCTGGGCATGACTGACCAATTCAGTACAAAATTTTCCTTCACCCTTAAGAGGGACCTTAAATAGCACCAGTGCATTATGCTGCCTACACAGAATGGTGGAGTGATAGGAGCTTCTGAGCCCAGCAAACAAAGTTCAATCAACTGTTGTCTTCCCAGTGTTCCATTCTGTGCTCTGTCATGTTTGTGCCCTTTCCAGATCTGCACTGCCACCCCATTTGGGGGCATGAAAAAGGATCTAAGTGCACAGACCACTGTCCAGATCATTACCATAAAGGAATCAATTCTAAGGGTCATAAAAGGATGGTTTAGGTGATGTGCAGCATGCAGAATATTTGCAGGAAAAGTTCTGAGCTACAAGGTTGTGGACATCTTTTTCTCTTGGTTTGTATTTATTTTTGAGTGAAAAAATGAGTGAAATTACTTTTAAGCAATTTTTAATGTGATCATTGAAAAAAAATTTCCTTATGAATCTAGTGATATATATGTGCCTACTTATGAGTTTCAAAGAAAAGAAAACTGCTTCTAAATCAAAGTTTTGCAAGGGACACAGAGAGGCCAGAAATGCTTGCCAACAGGAGGAAAGAAAACTTATGAAACTTAGTGGTGTGTGAGACGGTTAAGTATCTTGAGAAAATAGGTATCATGTCACACAGACAATTTGGATTCAGATTTTCCCTTATACATATAACTGTAGATTCACCAACCAAGATCATCTTAGGGAACCCGACCTTTGTGGTTGGACATAAATAGTGTACTTTCTTGTATACAAGCTTAATCTCAGAATTTTTTACCACCCCATATTTTCACAAAGCATGTGGCAATACTGTAGGTAGAAAGGCAGGATGACATGAACTGATTTTAAATATTGTAAATTACAGCTGAACAACCATACAAAAACAATTAATAAGAATAACTGCTGATCTTCTACTCCTGCCAGACTGTGTGGTGAAGATTATTTGTGTGGTTGAGACAGTACTTACTCTCAGGTGAGCAAAAGTTTCACCATGACACCTCTCAAGCAGTTTCCTCCTAATCCTACATTTATTGATATAAGCCAAGCACACAAAAAAACTGTCACCAACCCAAAGAACAAAATGCTATAAAAAATGCATGACATTAAGTTATTGATGAGAGAAATCAATTAGGATGTCATGTAAATTCATTAATTTTGTCTTATATAATAAAATGTCTAAATCTTGAAATCTTCCAGTGAAGTCTTAGCATTAATAATGCTATTACCTTTTTAATAGGAGTGGAGTCATGATGATAATAATGTGTATATTATAATCTTACCTTTATTCTAACCATCATGTTAAGGTGTCCTTGACTGTACTGTTCAATTACATCTCTCACATCATATGGCTTTCGTGCTTGCTGGAATTTTCTTCGAGCAACAAAATATTTTATCTTCCTGATGGCCCTGATGGCATTGCGATGAGCCTCAGTCAACCTGTGGAGGAGAGCCCTGCAGTTTGTGAGACCAGGAAGAATGGAAAAGAAAGCAAAATTGGTTAAATAGTCAAAGAAAAAGCAGTACGAGTCTCTTATTCAGGAGTAAAAGGAATTTCGCTATAGGCTAACAGAAAATTCCCCAATTTCTTGAGATAACTTTCCCTACATATGGAATTTAGAGAGACTTCTTGATATATGTGGCACCCAGAGACAGAGTGATGTAAATGATGACTTGGCCAAAATGAACACTTTTATTCCACTGTCTTTCCCCATCATTCTACTATGACAGGAGACAGAGGAAACATCAGAATGGACCTGCAGCAGGATAAAAATCCATCCTAGAGAAATCATCTTGTTATGTTTGCGGCATGGCCCTCAAAAGCTGGTGTCAGAGTGAAGTAACTCCCTCTCCACAATAGTGTGAGATGGCCAGCCAGTGACAACCCATCCTGTGAGTCATGTCAGATTTGGAAGTTCATGTATATCGCTTACATTTTTACCCAATAAAACCAATAAAATCATTACATAATATCTCTATTAATGGTTTTGAATCTTATTAATAAACCAGAGAATGAAACAAGACAGAATAATGGAAATAAACAATGAGTGAGTGGTACATATAATTTCATGCAATTGTGTGGTATTTTAATTGAAATTTATGTGGAGAATGATGCTCTCATTCATGTTTTAATTTCATTATGGTGGTTGTAGAACAGATATAAAGATGAACATTCTGACACCAAACCCAGCTTCTCATCTCAATTCATTGATGAGATATTACATTCTGAATGATGCAAAACTTTGACTGCCTTTTTTTCTCTTTTTGGTTTTTGGCACTTACATTGTTTTGGCTCTAGGTGCCTCATATGACATACAGTACAATGCTGTGTTGTACACGGTACTGAAAGCTGGGTTGCAAAGATCATACTGTGTGTATATATACAGTTGGGTCACCGTTAACACAGAGGCTCAGTTCTGCTATTGGCCTGCATTAGTTTTAATTAAAACAATAATAGAAAACTACTTTGGTTCTGACCTGGTAGAGACAGGCCCCTTAAAAATACCTATAACATTAATTTTTTCTTATGCATATAACTGAGGTAATACATATATACGAGTTTATAAAAAATCAAAAGAATAATGAATAAAAACTGATACAGTACAGTAACAATCATCAAAAAACCCATGCTGAGCAACTGTTTACACATACAGCTGTTGAATGTTCATTGTTGATATCACTGTGGATGGCACCAGCCCACCCTTCTCCTCACTAAGCTTGCATCACTGTAGTATAGCAGCAGTGGTGGTGGTGGTGGTAGTGGCTGCATCCTGTCCTCCTCACTACACTAACATCACTATGGTTGGTGGTGGCAGCAGCACAATCATTTCCCTGATATTATTAGTGTTACCCTTCTCTGTGGCTTACTGCAATCCATTCCTACATTAGGCTTTAAATTCTCTACATTAGAGTATGACTTGGAAGCAAACTGACCCCTCACATTACTCACAATTCACATTAGAATATTGTGTCTGCAGTGACTTGACTGTATATATAAAAGAGTATGATCGATAGATGTGCATTCTTTCTGTGTGGAGTCAAGAAATAGGTTTGGCATCAGTAGAGTAATGAAGTAGGCTATTAATGAGTGGATAGTCTTAGGAATGGAATTTGTGAATGACTGGGGCAGAATACCTTATTAACAAAATGTATAATTTTGAAACAAACTGTATATATCTTCTCAAATTATATAATTAATCGGTCTTATTTCTCATCTATGAAATACCAATATATAAGTATTTTATTTATTTATTTATTTTTTTGTGTGTAGGATTGTGTTCATGCAAAATATAATTGTTTCTGTTACTAATAATATGCAGAAGGATGACAATAATCTTTATTGTGGTATCTGGAAGTACAAAGACCACAAAGATGACCTTGGGATCTGACAGTTGTTATGGTGCAAGTGTCTTCCATTCTCCTTACAGGGTTCAATCCCTGACTGGCTAATGTCTCATGACTATGATTTATCCTGCCTTCAGAAAATAACTAAGTGTTTCTGTGGTGTGGCTAAGGGATGCATTAGATCATCAGTATAACCACACAAGATTTTGGGAGGGCTATTACAGAATGAAGGAATGCTACTAATAAAAAATAAAATGATCAAACAACTCCAGTCAGTAGTAAACCAGTGTTATTAATAAAGTAACTAATCATTGGATTCAATATCTTTGTTGCTTATGATATTTTCCCCAAACACATTTTAAAAACTTACATGCTGCATGCAAAATTAATGTTTTATCGTTAATGATAAAGATATACTTTTTACAATAAGCACACATATTCTCCAAATTTTATACACGAAAGACTAATGCATTGCCAAAATTAAGGCATGTGTCAGAAACTGCTACCAGTAAAATAAATAAATAGTTGATTACAATATTAAATCTGAATGTTATGTCTCACTTCACTGATAGATTCTTTTCCAGAGACCATACTTTTTTTTCTCTTGGAATATGGGCTCCTCTTTTCTCTCATAATGGTTAACCCCTAAAGGACTGGAGGCAGCAATAGCTGCTTTACTAGGCAAGGACTAGTGGTGGTTATAACTTTGTGATTTTTACACTAAATTTGGCTACTTTTTCATCAATTTCATAATTCAGTCATTAGTATAACTATCTGTGAGCTAGTTAGGTTAATCTCAGTTTCTGCCCAACTCTTACCATGTCCAAATGCAACGAGAGTGATTCTGAAAAGTCTGATTCCCTGCTCCTTTCCCTCCCACCTTCACACCTCAACATTGATAAATATCTTAGTGAGAGTCCAACTGGACAGGAACTTTATAAACTGTATGGCATGCATGAAGAGAGCTCAGGGTACTCATCATTAGGTGCTAGCCATATCCAATCAGGAGAAATAGAAGTGTTGGCAGGCAAGAGATTTGTTCTTTCCAAGTCTCTCTTCAATTCACTCTGTCTCCATAACCACAGCATGTAGAGACATCTGAATAGCATTGTTAGAAAGACAAAGACTTGATGGTGAATATAAAGTCTACTTCATTTGCTCTTCTATTGCAGGCTAAGTTTAAGATTTGTGTGAATACAGGCTATTTTTGACATTTAGCTCAGGAGGACTGACCCTCGAGGGACAAAAATCACCACCACTGTTGGTCCTTTTGGGGTTAATCATATGAGATGGTGATGGTCATGATGAGGAAGAGCAAGAAGAAAAGTCTTCTTTGTACTGAAAATTAGTTTCCCAGCATTTCTGACAAAAATTTTGGAAATTAAATATTTATCAGAATATATACAATCTGAAAAAAGAAAACAAATTCCTAAAAAGAAAGTACATGAAAAAAAAAAAAAAAAAAATTTCATGGTAACAGTTAAACTTACGAGGTAAATCCTTGGGGCTCATCCATGTCAATATCAATTTCATCTGAGGCCACCTCAGTAACAGAGGAAGCCTGGCTGTGCAATGCTGATCCTCGTGGACCTCCCTCTCTCCTTATCCGGTTAGGGGTCCCCGCTGTCAGGGAAAGTATATTATGCTACAGGAAAAGTCAAATTACTACTGGGATAAATATAAATTGAAAATTTATGGGATATTTTTCTATGTATATCAGCATACAATTAAAAAGTTCAGCCTAAAAAATCAAAGAAAAATTTTAAAAAATTAATTAAAGGTTGACACATTTGTAAAAACTTTTACTGGGTCACCATGAGCAAAAATGTAATGATTATTGGGTATCATGGATAGTGAGGATTTACATAACTTGAAGACAAGCATGCAGCTTATGCACAGTCAGTGACCACCAGTCTTGTGTTGTGGTAGCACACGCTGCTTGAGGGGTATGTTTTACTGAAGGCCTCTCAGTGAGCATAAAAAATGGGCAGGAACAAATTAACTTATTGGCATTTTAAATGCATCTTTCCTCCTCACTCATGGTCACAGCAACAATGACCAATATTTATTATCAGAATCGGTACTCATTGTGTCTGGTGACATGTAACCACTTTTTTTCTTGGGTTGAAATGCATTACATTTTGTTCATGCTATAGTGTTTGTAGTCATGAATGTGAGGCAGACAAGCCACAGTGATATCATTCAATCACTGACTTTCCCATGTCTGACTTGAATGGTGTCCATATAGCAAAATGTCTGAGTTAAAAATCATGAAACTTCCAGAACCTCATATGAAAATTTGTCAAGGGAGTCAATGATGAATTATCTTTTCACAGCCACAGTGGTGGCATCCCCACTGCTTCCCTTCAGCTGCCTTACCATAAGAGTCTGATTACTGCCCAACTGCTTTTGTAGAGAAGCTAGAAACCCTGGGGTTAAGATAAAGGGATGCCACCAATGTGGTTGTGAAAAGATAATTCCTCACTGCCTCCCTTCACATATTTTTCTGTGACATTCTAGAAGTTTTGTGTTCTTAAATTCACATGTTTTGCTATATTGACACCATTCAACCCTGACATGTGAAGATCTATGATAGAATGATATCACCATGACTTATCTACCTTGCACTCATCACTACAAACACCACAGCATGAGCAGAACATAATGCATTTCACCCTGAGAACATGGCTGATCATGCGTCACCAAAGACACAATGAACACTGCCATTGGTAACCTGGTTAATAATGGTGATTGTTGCTATAGGCATGGGCGAGAAGGAAATATGCACTTGAGATGCCAAAAAGTCAATTTGTCCCTGTCCATTTTTTATGCTTGGTGAGAAGCCTTAAGTAAAATGTGCTCCCTGAGCAGCGTATGCCACAGCGACACAAGATCAACATTTGCTGATAGTATAACACAGAAAATGCATTGGTTATAGTGTTTCCTGACTAAACACTTCATGATTCTTACCACCCACTACATCTTTCTTAACTAACCATTATGCACTTTGTACCTATATTATCTCAGAAAACAGGAAAATAAAACTGCCAATTTTACATCATTGTTTGGCTGCAGTGATTGGTGATCTTTACCATTCTGTAACTCCCTGAATAAAACATGATGCTCTCCAAGACTGCTGACATGTAATATTTAGTTTATAAATTACAAGGGTGCAAGCATGTAATATGTATTTAGTTTATAAATTCCAAGACTGCCAGCATGTAACACATAGTTTATAGATTTCAAGTAATTGAAATTGCTATACTAATAGCAAAAGGCACTGGAAAACAAGAAATCAATGCCTCATGGCCACCTAAACAGCACTATAGGATCCCTTTTGTTAAGAGTAAGCATCTTTCAAATCATCACCTAATTTCTGCTCTCCCTCTTGTAATACTGGAGTTTTGGAGAAACAATAAGATTTAGGGTGCAAAAGAAGGGTAGCAGAGATCAAATCCTGTCCCAGCTATTTCCACACAAAGAAGATGATTTATCAATTAAGTGACTGTCACTGGCTGAGTAAAATCTCTCAACCTCTTGGGTCACTATCAATCTAATGTTTATCAACATCAAAATCCCATGTTCCATATGTGGCAGTATCAGGACCAATATTATTTTTTTTTATATAAGAGAGACACTAGTCTAGGACAATAAAGCAAAAGTAATAAAGGCCCACTGAGATGCAAGTCCCAAGAGAAAAAAAGCCTAATCAGATTATCCATAACTGGGGTGTGAGTGTCTTAAAGCCTGAAAGGGTTCAAGTCATACAAAGAGGGAAATATAGATGCAGACAGGGGGTCTGCATCTATATTACAAAAGTAATAAAGGCCCACTGAGGTGCAAGTCCCAAGAGAAAAAGCCTAACAGATTATCCATAAGTGGAGGGTGAGTGTCTTGAAACCTGAAAGGGTTCAAGTCATACGAAGAGGGAAATATAGATGCAGACGGGGTTTCAGAGTTCATCAGAAAAAGGGATGAAAGACTGAGAATAATGGTTAATTCTTGTACCAGAGATCCGGACAAAATATGAGTGAGAAAAAGTAGAAAGTCTTGTGCTACAGGAAAAGGAGAGGCATGTAGTTAGCAAGATAAGAAAAACAGTGTGAAAATAGTGGTAAAATATAGTAGGAGATGCAACATTATGGTGGAGAGAGAGGCTGAAGACAGTGAGTTAAAGAACAGGAGTTGATAAGACAATATGCTTTTTGATTCCACCCTGTTCAGAAGAGCAATGTGAGCGGAACCCCCAATATATGTGAAGTGTATACTCTATATATGGATGGATAAGGCTCCTGTGCAGATTAAACAGGTTAAGGAGAGAAAAAAAATGGAGGAAAAAACTCAGAATGCTTAACTTCATTGAAACTGTTTTAGCTAAAGAGTTAAGCTTTCAGTTTAGATTTTTCGTAAACTGAGACTGAGGATGTTCAGTGTAGAAGAGGGGACAGCTGAAATCACTGAAGAAGGATAGCTATCTGGAAGATTTTGTCTTGTTGATAGATGGAAGAATTGGGTTTTTGAGGCATTGAACAACACTAAGTTTGCTTTACACCAATGAGAATTTTAGAAAGATCAGAAGCCAGGCATTTTGTGGCTTCCCTGTGTGAGTTGTTCAATTACTAAGCAGATGGATGTCTAAGAAAAGCTATGAAAAGTGCAGCAGCTTAGGAGTGGACAAGACAATAATTTTGCCTTAGAATCACTGATGAATAATAGACAGAACCCTGAGGAACATCATGTTACAGGATATGTGACCTCTACCAAAGGGGATGATTGTCCTAAATCCCACCATTATACACATATCAAAGGAAATAGTAACCTTCTGGTCTTAAATTGCAAAGCATTATGTAGTAATAGGAATAGAAATACAACATTATTGCTTTCAGTGATCAAGAGGCAGAGTGTGTTCCTACCAGCTTCTTAGCCCAGTATACTTGTAATGTGCAAAACAAAAAAAAAAAGATGCAAACTTCACATCATCTGTGACTTCATCAGGGGCAATTGCTGGTTCTTAACAGGAGCTCTTGGATATTAAGAAACTTGTGTACCCAACATAGGACGAGACTATGATAAGTGTACAAAAAACAAATTCAAAATTTGGTCACTGAAACAATTCATATATATATATATATATATATATATATATATATATATATATATATATATATATATATATATATATATATATATATGTATGTATGTATGTATGTATATATATATATATATATATATATATATATATATATATATATATATATATATATATATATATATATATATATATATATATATATATATATATATATATATATATATATATATATCAGTGATAGTCCTACTGTGTTGAAGACTTCATCCTCATGCTTCTATTCTGTTGGATCATAAATACAACATGTGATCAAAACACAACTCACCCGTGCATTCGTAGCTCCGAGACCTAGACAATCCCCTGACCCGCCCAGGATTGCCTAGATGGGTGGTTGATGGTGCCCCTGGGATTTCTGTGATGGGTGATACACACCCCAGCATGCCCCTCAGGCGAGCCATGGACGACCACCGCCGCGCCACCTCCTCTACATCCATGCAACAGACAACACCACCATACCACATCAATACACGCTGGCGCTACACTACGCCACACAGCACATGTGTCCACACCCACCCCATGCCTCTCCTTGCCAAAAAAAAGCTGTCAATGAAGGAGCAAAATGAACCACAGCTGAGGAAGAAAGCATGTGGTGCAGGAGCAGGGCACTGGGTGCTGGTGGAAGCCTTGCCACAGGGACATGACACCTTATTACAGATTCGAGCTGCGACAACACATAAGGCTCTCAAGACTTTGGTGGGTTAGTACAAGGCTTGAGACATGGAAGGCACCAGCTACTCTGTGTCAGCTTAATGACAACTAAACAAGCACTATACATGTACCTACATCAACACATATTGCAAAGTAACTGTCAAACTCGCAAATGCAGACACTCTTGTCGAAAGTTGTCTGTGTGAACTCTGTGAATTGATAATTTTAATTCAAAACAACAGCGTGGCACTGATAAAATAAAATTAATGAAAATAATAAACCACTGAATAAGGTGCTCTAACATGTCCAGTAGGTTTACATAACTGTTATGCAATGTTTAAAATATGAATAACTATTAAAATAAGGAATTCAAGGTTAATAACATGGTAACATACAGTAATTGAACATAGACCAAAGACATTAACACATGAGGCATCACTGCTGTAAGGTATGCACAAAGACAGTCATTTGTGTATCAACACAGAAGTTCCCCATCATACCATCACAGAGGTTTTACTTTTCTTCCTGAATGCCAAACCTTTCTTATCTCCTTTAATTTCTGTCTGCATGCCTTCCTATGCTCTTTCTTCACATTGTAAAAAAACTCCCTCCTCATATGGGTGGCACGAACCTGCCCTGGGCTCTTCTACGTAGAACACCATGTCCCCCTCACTGTCCCTGCGGCTCGGGCCCTCCATCCCTGATGACACATCCATCTTGCTTTTAGATTTTCTTCTACGTAGAACACTTGCTCTTTTGGCCATCTAGAATAAGAAGACAGACATTATTAACAATGTTTCTAGGAAACATTTTGAAACAAATAATCATCCTCCAAGCATTATAACACATGACCATAACAAAAATGTAAAAAAAAAAAAACTTGATAGAACACAGCAAAATATTTTGAAGAAAGACTTATAATGATTATATCATACTTATCAGTCATGGTACTTACTATATTATTTACAGGAATATCTGGCATGTAATGTGATAACAGTTATTTATTGAAATTTCCATCCATGCAAACAACTATGTCCATCACAAAACAACACATTTCTTAGCTATATTCACAATGTGATAGTGACCATCAAGCTTAATAATCACCTACATCCATAAAGATAGCAAAAATAAAAAAAAGTCTTCCATATGGAATGAGCCATAGCTATAAAAAAGAGAAGAGAGAAAAACAAACAAAAACAAAAACAAAAAAGAAGTAAATTTCACTACAGGACTCAGTAATTACAAGAATGTGCATAAAACTGAATCCTGTAAATCAAATAACAGAGTATTTTAATAAAAAGCGTTTAATGGAAAGCTGCTCAATGAATAAGTTTCCAGAGAATGTACAAATTAAAACAAATGTGTGAATAAGAAGGTAAGAACTAAACTTAAACTAGAATGATACAAAAAACTGACAATAAAGACATCAATGTGTTTTATAGCTGAATCCAAGGAGAGTTTTTTTTCCTGAAAACTATTATTATTGGAAGTTCTTGGATGCTGCAAGTGGCATCCATCTTCAAATTCTTTTGAATGTTCACTAAAATGTGTATTTATCTAAATGTAATGAAATGTGTGTGTGTGTGTGTGTGTGTGTGTGTGTGTGTGTGTGTGTGTGTGTGTGTGTGTGTGTGTGTGTGTGTGTGTGTGTGTGTGTGTGTGTGTGTGTGTGCACATGTGTGTGTGTATTTACCTAGTTGTGCTTTATGGGAAAAGAGCTATGCTTGTGCTGTCCCATCTCCATATCTTTTAATATCCAACTTAGCCTTGAATCCATGTATACTTTCTGCATTTACTATCTCCTGTGTGTGTGTGTGTGTGTGTGTGTGTGTGTGTGTGTGTGTGTGTGTGTGTGTGTGTGTGTGTGTGTGTGTGTGTACTGAATTAGTTGTATTTTATAATCTGACTAGTATATTACAGAATCTGAGCTAAACCTGTGTTGTTCTGTCATATCTATATTTGTCCTACTTTTTCTTCTACTGGTGCACACTCTTTGCAATACTATGCTGCTTAGTTAGTTCATTCCAAACTCTCATGATACTTGTATAGTTGGAGATTTTTTTTGTTTGCATCTTTTTGTGATTTTGGTTTTTATATGTTCTTCTTTTCTTAATAATAGTTTTTCATTATATTTTCTTCCATCCATTTAGAAAAAAATGTAAATTATTATCAAGTCTGTTCTTTCACTTGTTTGCTCCAGTATTGCCAAGTTCCTTAACCTTTATTTATAAGTGAACTTTACAACCATCTTAGTTGACATTTTGTATCCTTTCCAATTTTTTCATGTGCTTCTTGTATGTAGTTAAGAATATTCCATATTTGGTCTGATCACATTTTTATCCATACAATATAATTAACTCCAGTATTTCTCAACATCTTGTATGTATTTCTGAATATATTATCGATATGGTCTTCTGTTTCCATAGTAATAATACTATCAATACTTATAAGGGTTTGCCATCCACATGGCAACCTTAAATTTGTAAATTTTAAAAAATATACAACCAGAATTCAGAAGCCAAATGTGCGATCTTGCCTTCAAGGCAGTAAATTATGCTCATGACTAAGATACTCAATAAATTTGGTCTATATTACTCAGAACTTTAGAAACACATTAAGTCAAAGCTATAGAACAGCAATTTGAATGTAGACAACTTCCAGCAGGAAGGCAGATATTGATAAGACAGAGTCAGAAATACTTGATCGGAGAAGGAGAGAGAACAGAATAGTTACAGTAAAAGTATAATACACTCAAAGGGGAAAGGTGAAGAAGAAACAAGCTCAGAATCATCCAGCACAGAATTGTTAGCAAAGGTCTGAGAGAAGAGAGCAGTGGCGACCTGACTATACACACACACGCACACGCACACACACACACACACACACACACACACACACTACAATGCTAGTCAAATGATATTTATTGTAAGCAGATTTTGTTAGTGCCACTTTTTGACACTAAATGATCTGTAGGAGAGCATGCATACAAATACTTTAAAAGACAATATATGACACACATTCATAACTACAGACAACAAATATTAACACTCAAAATATTGAAAACCTAACATCTTTTTCAATTTTGGTTTTCTTATTTCAAGCATTCTTTAGAACACTGAAACAAAAATTCCTAACAATATATTCCTAGGAAGGATTCTCATGAACTATGCAGTACTGGTAGGGACAATGTGTATTGAGGTGCTGTAAATAAAAGTGTGTAGCATTAACAGAAAAAAAAGTGTAAATATATACATGTATATTTATAAATAATAATAATCAAGGTTGCTAAAATTGTTCTAGTTTTCCGGGGGTGGGTATTATACTTCACCTTGCTTAGTGGTGTATTCAGAGAACTCTCCTGCAAAATTGAATTAAGTATCTACAATACTGAACATTAGCATAATAAAAATATTCAAAATATCTCAAGAAAATATGTGTAAGAAGAATACAGCAGTATTTAAATATCAATTCTAGTTTAAAGTATAGAAAATTGAGGAAACATTAATCTATTATTGTGAATATTATCCTTTCATTCAAAGGCAATAAAAAAATGTAGTTAAATTATAAAGCTAGATAAAACCACAAACGTGACCAAGATTTTGAATGCTATTACGTATAATCAACTTAGGAATGAAGATAAATACTACTGTGCCTGTAATACAGTATATATAAAGCTGGCATATAATATATCTTAATTCCAGAAAGCGAACTCAAAATAACATCTGCCTCTTGAATTGGACATATCTATCATGCAAGCAAATTTTCACAATTCTACTGCAACCGATTAAATCACTATATACTCCAAAACAAGCAAATGTTAAAACTGCAGACATATCAGTTGACATATCACTTAGTAGTGTATAAGCAGCTATAGTATAAAGTTTTCAAATCACAAATATTACAGCATAAAAAATTGTAAAACATGTTTTTAACTTTTGATTACTTAACATTTCTCATGAAAATTAAATTTCAAATATGTACTTGTAAAGAAATAAGCTGAGTTCCATTTTACTAATAGATTATAAAGAAAATGAAGATGAAGAGAACTTAAAACTACTTTGATGCTTCAAAAGATGAAACTAGAAAAAAAATTGTGACCTTGATAAAGACAGAGCAAAAAAAGAAAGAAGTAAAATAAAGGCAATTTATGTCAAAAATCCTTGATAGTTGCAAAGCAATATTGAGAAAATTTTTCTGTTCCACATCCTATCAGTTTGGCCATCACAATACATACAGTAAGCCCTTACATTTTATGCTTTATGGATAAAACAAGATTGCCAACAAATCCAAACTTCATCAACTTAAAAGTACTATGGGAAAAATATCCTTTGCAGTAATCTCAGAACTTAATTTAGATATGAAGAAACATACTATATTTAAGTACCTACATTAGAAATGGTGTAAATTTTATGTACATGACTGAGAGGAAAAAAAAAAAAAATTACTGGTTGTACTCAAAATGAGCATAAATAGTATTCAGTGAAAGTCTTGGCAGGGAACCCAAATCAACCAGAACCTTTCACCCAAAAATATGTACCTGTTCAAGAGCAAGTGATTATGTTGAATGTTATCATCCACCAATTAATTTACCATATAATCATTAACCTAATTTAACCTAAATACTTATGTAATTGACACTTGCCCTTAGGAACTCCCCACAAAGGGACGGCCCTGACAGGATTTTACGTGGCAGTATCCAACCACCTCACAAAAATGCACCTGATGGGACAATTGTGACCACAGCAACTTCTGGTAAGAGGGATTTATGTTGCAATTACACTGACAACAACTGGTAGTCAATGGTTGGTAGTGCTGAGAAACTACAATGTTCCATTATTAAAGCCACTAATTTTGTTCATACCAGCCATCACCTCACATCATAACCCCATCATGAGTAGGGAGAAATGGATTTCTTCTTTGGTCACAAGAGATCTCAGAGATGCCCAAAAGAACTTAAAACTACTATAATGTTCACATGTCATGTGAATATTATAGGGACATATTAATCACCTAGAATCCCAGATAAAAAAAATACACCACCCACCAATGAGCTTTATGAGTTATCTAAGGCCAAGATGATCTCATAGTGGTCTTGTCAGACCACTATGAGATCATCACCATAAGATCATCCATTGCCTCTTCAAACAGAGTGTGGGGAATTAAAATGGAAACATGGTGTCACTTATTATTAAGACTATCACTCATCTTAAAAAGACAATGATGTTCAGGTCATTTAGCTCTATAAAAAATTTCCCTTAACAAATACTCATTACTCCAATGTTTGTCACAATATCCTAAGACAAAATGTATGCACGCTCTATCTTAGATGTTCAGCATTTGATTGTCTGTTGTATGGTCTTTATCTCCCTGACATCTAATCTTAATTTTTGCTAGTTTGTTGGGTGGCTGGGCTATGTAGAGCCCTTCATATGTAATGAAGGGAAAGGATCCTTCTACCACGAAGTAAGTGAAAGGAATCAAAACCCCTTCACACTCTGAAATGCCACCTAATAATAAGCAGCAATCCCTGCCTCCCCTGCCCTTACATGCACTATGTGTATTTCACCTAAGCTAAAATGTCCTGTATGCATTCCTATATTAAAAAACCAGTAAATATGCATTTTGAAACAATCTCAATGATTAAAGAAAATAAATAAAAAGCCAAATCCAACTCAAAGGGTAATGAAACATTGTAACCCCAAAGCAGCATTTAGCTGAGTATTGGCACCACTGAATAGTGAGATGGCATCAGGCCTGTTATGCCTAAATACATCAGCCAAAAGTTTCCAGCCTTCCTCTTCAATTCAAAATATGGCACATCACCCTTAGACTTTTCACGAATGTCCAAATTTGGCATAATTTGGCTTTCCCCATCCTAAAACCCAGCCCAGGGATCATGGGAGGAACTGTAAAGCCTGTACTAGCATGTGTGAGTGAGAAAGCTTCACAATGTGATGGCTGGCATGTGTACACTGGCTGTGAGGTCACAACATGTTGATAATTTTGACCAAAGGCTGTATAAGAAGAAAGAGTGGAAAGATCCAACTTTAGATGTATAAAGAGTAACTGGTGATATTTTATTTTTTTTGTTACACTTCAGAAAGGCATTAGTGTTTGTTTACATATCTGAACCAGCTGATCCTGACATGAAGGTGACCATGGTCAGTGGAGGACACCCGCATGTTGTGTGGTGCAAGAGGCAAGACACTCATTCAGTTTTTATGCCATTGCTTCCCATATGGACAATGAAAGGTAAACATGCTAGCATTGCTGTTTACATGCATAAATGATGAACTAGAAGCAGAAATGCCTCTTTTATAGTGCCTAAATGTTGGGTATTCATTAAATACACCCATGTCATGGCACTTCCCATGAGAGGAAGAAACATTAGAAAGTATCCATTTATAAACATACATTTAGAAAACGGCTCTAAAGTGGTTTTTGTCTTACAGTAATATTTACCCAGATTTTCTAAGAAGAAATTTGGATTTGGAATATGCTGAGTTTCAAAGCTGAAATGATACAAATTGATACATATAATACAAAAATGTCAACCTTGGGGCTTGCTGTACTGTAGAGTTTGACCTGTCGCTCACCCAAAGAACTATCTCTTTTACAAAAAGAAACTAAAATTACACATACCTTACTCAAAGGAGTGGACTGAGCATTATTGTTTGCATTTGGGTCTTTTAAATGTATTTTCCAAGTTGCTGTAGAGTTGAAGTGTTTATCTGCAGCATAACACCGCCACAAACACTGTATCAACATGGCAGCAGCAGGAATCTGTCTGTTGAAGTGTTTTTGTCTCTGCTTCTGTTGGACTTTGAGAGCAAAGCCAGAGCCAAGGATACCCTGTGAAAGATAAGAACACAGTGATTCTCCACAACTAAAATTTGATGACAATTAATTGTTGTTAATGCATAAAAATGTCTTAGATAGTAGAGAAATGCCACTGTCATAAGTACTACTCCTCAGTAACAAAGGTAAGAATGCACAGTTATGACAAGTCCATTGAATAAGCTGTTTCCAGAACATCAGCTTTCACTTTTGTAAAGTTATTCTGATCATAATAATATAATGCACCTAGACCTCAAATAAAATGCCTTTATAGTGGATGAACTTGAAAAATTACATTATGCGTATAGGAATTGATCTAAATTACTAGAAGAGGTTCTATAACTTATTTCATATTTGATTTACTTAAGTAATAGGTTCTATAATAAATCATGCAATTAAATACTACCTATGTACTCACGGCAGGCAAGGCAAAGAATGATATGGCAAAAACACTAAAGCATGAAGCCACAATCTTTCCCATCCATGTCCTTGGCACAGTGTCCCCATATCCTATAGTGGTCACTGTTATCTGAAAAAATCAATTAATATATCACATAATAACAATGTCAACATATTTTCCCACTTCGGCACATGTTTGATGGTTACTTCACATGTGCATTATCTCTAGAAGGGTGGCCATCACAAGCATGGCTCCATCTATGCTTTAGCAAAAATACAGCCCTTGTTTTCAGTAATTCTAAAAACTGCTTTTTTATCCCATCTTTAAGTTATTTTCTTTTATATTTCAACCACATGTAAAATTTTTTCCACATAGTAATCTGTGTTACACATTTCAACATATGTTTCCTATCCATACATTTTAGAGGGAAATCAATTAATCAATTAATATAATTTTTACAGAAATATGTTCTGCTAACTTTATTACCCATAGAGCAGTATTTATGAAAAATGACCAAACATGTCTTATGAAACATTTAAACAATTAATCATTTCAAAATTTTAAATTAAATTTTACTTTAATGGCAGGATTTTTTAGGAGGCATTTAAAAGAAGAAACAATTATATGCAGCCTACGGAATATTTTCCCTACATGAAACACCACTGCATCCTACAGGACAAATGATCCTTGTATTATAATGTAATGATTTGCATTAGCCTTCCAGTTTGGCAAATTTACCCTACAACTAAATCACAGAGCGTGATACATTTTCATTTTTTTAACCATTAATTTATGATGATAATCATAAGGAAACTAGATTTGCTAATAGCACGATGTGATGTCATGCCAAGATTGCACACAAGTCCACCGACAGGTTTCTTACCAACACACTGTTTGACCATGTAACAATATTGCCTGTGCCTAATCCTTCCTTCCGTTACACTGGTTAGTAGGTACAAAGGCACTCAGCATCCTATAATTGACAGTTATTCCACCTGCCATCATAGCTTCTGTTTAGGTAAGTCCCTACTTATATGTGGCCATTTCTAAAATAAGGGCATGGTTCACCTGAAGTGTAACACAAGAATGAACCTCACCAGGTCATTATTTACAGTAAAATCCCTCTCATCCGGCATTCGAGTATCTGGCAGCTTCAAGTATCTGGCACATTTTTCTCTGAGCCTTAAAATCAATAAAAAATCAATGTGTACTCATAAAATCGATTAAAATTCCCGCGCGAGGCATACTTTGTCTCCTCGCCACCAGAGCGCACTGCTTCGCGCCACCCGCGGCCCACTGCACTGTGTTTACTCAGTGACTCAGTTCCGCGTGTGCACTGTTTATTGCCTGACGCCTTCATCATGCCTAAAGTTGTAGAAAAGAGGAAGCGTGTTGTGCTTACACTTAAGCAGCTGATCAGATCAGCTGATCTTTGTTATGGTAAGATGTGTGAGTGTAGGGTAGTGATTGTGGACATAATTTCACTTCTATTCAAGTATCCGGCATGTCGGCGGTCCCGTTGATGCCGGATAAGAGGGATTTTACTGTACCTTATTTTCATTTACACACACCAATAATTTGCTCATAGCCATGTTTTAAGGAAGGGGGCATGCTAAAAGCATAAAACAGCAAATGCTGCACATGATTCCACATAAGAATATGTAAGAAAAAATAAATACTATACCTGTTTCACAAGCACAATACTTAACAGGTGTGGGAACAAATTACAAAGAATGTTATACAGCATTCAAAACTTTATGCCACTCTGCACACATCTGTGGTGCCACACCTCACCAATGGGAAGTGGGGGCTCCACCTGTACACATCCTACATGGCCATGTTGAACTTGTGCTTGCCAGCCCAGTGCCACTTAATATGGAAAGGTTGGGTGAGCAGGTTATGTATATATGATGCAGGGAAGCCATTAAAAATTGATCTTATTCTAAAAAATACATTTGTTGAAAAATATTACCCATATCATATACATAGCATGACTCAAGCATTAATAAAAGGAGAGAACATTAGCTCAATAACACCATCTTGAGTGGATGCTGTCATCATATGAAATTGAAATGTAATAAAATCTAGTTTTAAGCTCTAGTGACACAAAACTCTCGAACAGAAAAACACAAAGAGAAGGCTTGTGAGGCACTTGTCTCTTCCCCAAAATTCAGGAGGGGACAGCATGCCTGTATCCCTCACAGCAACTCCCTCACCCATGCAACCAAGTTCCCACAAATGAAGCCAATGGGTCAGACCCCTAAGAAAAAATTACTTCAGTAAGTATGCTTGTTATTGGGGCAGACATGGGGGGACAGATGGGGAGCAGAGATTCATGGAGGGAAGGCAGATGAACTGCAGAGAAAAGTGAGAGAATAATTACTGGACACATGATAATTTGGGGAAGGAATGTAAGAGAGAAGGAAAGACAGATGCAAACACGCGTTTTTCCAGAGGGCAAGTGTTTGATGACCACACCTGTCAATTGGGTTAGTACAGGTGGGTTAAGGCCACGTGAGACTTGATAATTTGAATAGTTGAGACAGCAGCACAGCAAACACCTCCCATCAAACCCCACGCTAAGCAGCTGAACTTCACGATACGTCTAGCTCCGCCTGACTCCTCACACATATATCACTGTACATATTAACCATAAAAAAAAAAAAAAAAAAAAAATGGAAACAAACAACATAAACTACTTACATAATCGTAACCATATGGAAGTTATCACGTGTCACTGGAGACCTCGTCAGTGTCGGCAGCCACATGGATGTGTTTATGTATTCGTAAAAATGTTATTTGTTTTCTTATTAATATATTTTAAAATCAGCTTAGGGAATTGCTAATTGATGGTGTGATTGAAGAAAAATGGAAGTGGTAAGAGCATTATGGATACAGCAATCAGCCGCCTCGCCAGAAATAGGAAAGCGGCAGCAGGCGCTTCCAGATCAGCTTAGCTTACAGACTACGGTGAAATTCGTAGTGCAAGATTTCGCCATATTTAAGTACTTGTTTTAAACTTTCTGGCCACAAACTGTATTTTTCTTTTCTTATCAAAGGTACAACAGTGTTTAGTATCTTCTGGATTGCCTGGAATGAAAACTAATCAAATCCTCAAAAAGTCTTGCTGTTCATGAATTCGTAGTATCTTGTAACTGAACAGATTCCTTTTCCAGTCAGTATGAAAATCTTGAGATATCATAGAAGTATTCACGTAGACTTGAACTTTTTCGAAGAGGGAGGTTTCAAGACACTTATCCTTTCATTTTTAACAATTGCTTTTGACTGTTTGGGGACCAGCACCTTAAAGGGCCCTTTTTATTTTTTTAATTATAATTCTGTTGCCCTAGGCTGGTGCCCCTCCTACATGAAAAAAAAAAAAAAATATCAATACTCATATGAAATGAAGTAAGGAGTATGAATGCATACTTACCACACCCCACCACAAGGCATCAGCATAGCTTGAAAAATCTCCATCCCCATCTTCATCATCCTCATCTTTCTTTTCGGCCAAATACACAAAGTAAGATGAAAAGATGAGGCCCAGGAAACCAATGTATAGGGTTGTAATCAGCTCCTGCAAAAAGAAAAAAAAAAAAGAAAAGAAAAAAAAAATCGTAAGCTATTTTTGTTTGATGAGGTGGTGGACTTTCGGAAAACTAATGATAAAAAGAAGTAAGGCAGCAAAACATACATTCAGCTGAAGAATGTTTTGATTTTAATCAGTTTTTTTTTGTAAAATTAACAATGTCGAAGACGTTAATTTAACGCCACAATATTCAAAACTGTTTCATAATATTATTATAGTAGCAGTCCAACAACGTTTGGCTACTTGGGCTGATTGGTTGCCACGCTCATTGCCCTAAGACAGAACAACACTACCCAATTGTTGGAGCCGTGCTGGGAACCTCGTTATGAGGTACTTTTTGGTGAGTTATTCTCCTGTGGTAAACTTACATATTTCTCCTGTGACTCACTCTTGTGATTGAATAGCGTGATTACAGTAGGATCCCACTGGGAACAACATTACAACATAAATTATTTAAGCAAAGTTGCAGTCCCGCTTTACATATGGTAATTTTTGCTGTCATCGGTTGAATGTGAGCCACACATCCTCCTCAAGTGACTAGAAGTGGTTTATGTCACATCCTGAGAACAACAGAGGAAAAAATAATAATAATGAATAATAACACCATGCACAAAACCTGTTGCACATTCTCATTCACGCCTATGAAGAGTAATTTTGCGTAAAAAAAAAAAAAAAACGATATTATTCTTCGTTCGTATTCTATTATGATAACTCTGACATAGACTGCTTTTCCTGTTCCTTATCCATTTAAAGTACGAATATCTTGGTGACAATAAAATCAAAAGTGAATTCCTCTGACAAATGATGCGAGGAATACACCAATCAACCAACCGTTGTCTGTTGATCACCCGTCAGCTGTTCCCCTATGGAAAGAACTCAGAGCTTTGGGTAGGACCGAGATCACTCACACGCCACGTGCCGGGACATCGAGGTCACAACCCTTTGGCTTACATCCAGTATCTACTTGCTGCTAATGAACTGGAACTACTGTAAAAGGCTCGCTCATCTGCCTCGCCTCGCTCAGGACTCAAACTTGGGGCTTCTCGGTTGTGAACAGAGTGTGCTAACCACTATGTACTATACACTATGCATTGACAAGAATGATTAATGGGTATACCATAGTGTTTGATTGTACCAGAAAACACCAGGTACAGTAACCTCACCTGTCTGTGAATAAAGACGACAGACCCAAGCAGCCGCCAAGTGCCACCTTGTCTGTCCACGTGTAACATGCGCAAGATCTGCAGGAATCTGATGCCTCGGATGGCTGAAGTGGCAAACACCTGCCCGTTGGAGCCCACACACAGAACCACCACTGACGCCACCACCACGATCAAATCTGAAGGGTGAAAAATAAAGAGGCATGCATTGAAAAGTGGGTGGTGATGAAAGGAATTCAGATTAAAAGGCCAGTGGAACTGAAGATACTTTCAGACCGACCAACACAAGAACTTAAGAAAATAGGGTTACAAAAGGCCAGTCGACCATCACAAGGCAGCTCATGAACACTTAAAACTTATTGTCTATCACCCATCGAGTTATCCAAACTCCTCTTGAATTCTTATGTCTATGCACTTAATACATTCTTGCTAAGTTCCACTAATTTTCAACACCATTTGTGAACCAATTTTTTCCTTATCCTTTTTAGATCTTCTCTTGTCTAGCTTAAGACCATTAATATCCACTCTTATTTTTTCCCTGACTAAAATATCTGCTTCATATATATATATATATATATATATATATATATATATATATATATATATATATATATATATATATATATATATATATATATATATATATATATATATATATATATATTGTTGAACTCTTAGGCTCATTTAATTACGCACCATCTTTCCAGGGAATGCAATCTAAAATATTTTAATATATTTCTGTTAAGGTACAATTTTTGTCCCTGAGTCATTCTCGTCATCCTTCTTTGTTTCAGCTCATCTATGGACTATCTATAATAAGGAGATCTATACAACATAATCGAGGTGCAACCAAACCAAAACTAAATGCAGTTTTAAATGTTTTTTTTATGTAAGAGGGGTACTAGCCAAGGGCAACAAAATTGATAAAAAAAAAAAAAAAGACCCAGTGAGGTGCCAGGTCTTATAGAAAAGAGCCAAAAGGATTATCCAAAGTTGGAGAAGCGTCTTGAGGCCTCTCATAATTCGTCATAGGAAGGGGAAAATGCAGAACCAGGCAAGGAGTTCCCAGTTTACCAGTGAAATTGATGGAAAAATTATAAATACTGGTTAACTCTTGTATTACAGAGGTGGACAAAATAAAGGTGAGGGAAAGCATAAAGTCTTGTGCAGCGAGGTCGCGAGAAAAGGAGAAGCATGCAATTAGCAAGATCATAAGAGCAGTTAGCGTGAAAACAGCGATAGAATATAACAAGAGATACAACACTACGGCGGAGAGAGAGAGAGAGAGAGAGAGAGAGAGAGAGAGAGAGAGAGAGAGAGAGAGAGAGAGAGAGAGAGAGAGAGAGAGAGAGAGAGAGAGAGAGAGAGAGCTGAAAACAGAGGAGAGTTGATAAGACTTCTGTTTTTCTATCACTTCCTCCTCTGCTCTGTCACACGGAAACATTTGTATACTTTTCTAAACTGGAGATCAAGGGAAATTATCACTCCTAAATCTCTTTCCGCAGTGATCCACTTATGTTAATACCTTTTAAAGTATAATTGTTCAAGAAGTTTTCTACCTACATGGACGGTGTATATTACACTTCCTGAGATCATAAGTCCATATGCTTTCTCTGGTCGAGTTAGACGTTCTGCTGTTGTCATCTACAAATCTACTGGTGTCGCTACCTTTCCCCGAGTATGAATTATTCGTGTAGATCATGAAAAGTAAAGGACCTACAAGAGATTCCTGAGGAGCCGTATTAATAACTTTATCCCATTTTGATTTATTTCCGTTTATCTGCACCCTTTACAATCCCAGCTGAAGATATCCCACGCTCTAATTCAACAACACATTTGAGGTTCCCGAGCTTTCATTTTGCTTTATAATCTTTGATGAAGAACTTAATAAAAAAAATTGCTGAAATGAAGATAAGTTGCAAATTAAACCACAATTTCTTGTATTATTCGCCGTATGAAATACCCTCAGGTAGAAAGGCAAAAGACTTGTGAAACAACATAAAATACACTGTGTGAGGGGATGGAATATTTTTTGACTCACCTATGATGCATATCGGCTTCCGTATGAAGCGTATCCTTCCAAAGAAACCCATGTACTTTGATCGACAGCCCGCTGCCCACATTCTCACTGCATACTCCACGCCAAAGAACACCACCAGACAGATTTCCTGGAAGACAGATGTAGAGAGAAAGTTTTAATAGCTTGACTTACCTAGAGTTACACTAGCTATACTCGATAGGATATTCGGTTACATGCAACGATGGCAATTATACGAGTACAATTTGCAAAGACTGTCAATCATTGCATTGTGTAAGAAACAAAAACGGATAGCCTGGTACGACGTTCTACGCCAGTGCGACATTGATAAAAAAAAAAAAAGGAAACTGCGTATTGCACAACCAGTTTAAATGAGATGGAAAATTATAAAGAACAGTACCTTAACATATTACATAGGACGAAGTAGAACATTTAGAGGTCGGAAAGCGAATAATGAAGATGTATAAGCATCGTTGGAGTCAAAGTAAAGTAGTAACCGTAAAAATTATGTTGTATCTGGACAAAGTTTGTTATAAATGTTCTCTAGTGGTGCAACAGTCACTCGTTAGTAATCCTATTGTTGCGTCATAACCAATGGTCGCATGAAGCACACCAATACACCAAGTCATTCACGCGAGTCCGTTTCGGATAGCACAGCTGACACGTCCCAATTTACTAATGGCACTAAACTCGGAGGCAGCTCCTCCCACAGAGCAAACATTGGCTAGGCAGACTGTCTCTGAATATAGCTGTTCGCTCTTAGTCGACAATCTCGGCTGCAAGCATTCATGGAAAGGCTCATTATTCTATTTCAGCAGAACGGCCAACTTGTAAACAAACTTGTCAACAATAAAAAAAAAAAAAATTAAGTTCACTTAAAATCCTTGGAACTTCAGGATGCCGGTCCTGCATGGTTTCCTGTTTTTTTTTTTTTAAATTTATTAAATGGAACGTCATTGCATCACTCACCATCCAAAACAGAGTTTCGTTGGCGAAGTCAGCATACTGAGAAATCGTTGACAGCACGCTGAAGATGAGGCAGATGAGCACCGCCATAAATCTGTGAAAGGAAACCAAAATCAGATTCACAGATGCTGTAGGTCATTACCGCCAGGTCGTTCATCTTCATTAGCAATACAGATGATTATAACTATCAAAGTAAACCACCAATTGAATACGTCATATATATATATATATATATATATATATATATATATATATATATATATATATATATATATATATATATATATATAGAGAGAGAGAGAGAGAGAGAGAGAGAGAGAGAGAGAGAGAGAGAGAGAGAGAGAGAGAGAGAGAGAGAGAGAGAGAGAGAGAGAGAGAGAGAGAGAGAGAGAGAGAGAGAGAGAGAGAGAGAGAGAGAGAGAGAGAGAGAGAGAGAGAGAGAGAGAGAGAGAGAGAGAGAGAGAGAGAGAGAGAGAGAGAGAGAGAGAGAGAGAGAGAGAGAGAGAGAGAGAGAGAGAGAGAGAGAGAGAGAGAGAGAGAGAGAGAGAGAGAGAGAGAGAGAGAGAGAGAGAGAGAGAGAGAGAGAGAGAGAGAGAGAGAGAGAGAGAGAGAGAGAGAGAGAGATGAGAGAGAGAGAGAGAGAGAGAGAGAGAGAGAGACCTCTACCGTATTCATGGAGAGTCCAGATGAGAGAACGGATAACCAGGCTGGTTTTATAATAATAAACAAAAGACTTAAGGATGGGCGGTGCAATATAACATTCCACTGTAAAAATAACAGGAAAAATAGCCTCGAAATTGAAAGAGTAACAAAACAGCGATGGATGTCTCAGGAGATTCTAAACCTAATGGACAAAAAAGGAAGCTCAAAGGAGACGAAAAGAGAACACTGAACCACCAATTAAAGAAAGAATGCATAAATGCCAAAGAGGAGTGACAGAACGGGGCAGTGCCAAGAAGTTCAAAAACTTGACAGAACTCAAGTCGCTAAGAAATATGATAAAATAAGAGATATTACATAAAACCTTAAAGCTAAAGAAAGGAAAATTGTACAGAATAAAGATGACACACTATTACTGAACTGGAAGAAGAGCTTGAGAGGTAGGATGAATACATTGACGAGCTATCTGAAGGCGAAAAGAGGACAGCTGTCTGGAATAAGAAAACAACAGAAGGATCACCATTACAAGGAAGCGAAACTGTAGCCGATGAAAACCACAAGGAAGCGTAAAACTCAGGAAAAGATGGCGTGATGAGCGAGATGATAAAACTTCCAGGTGATTTTAGTTTGGATCTTATAAATTAGAGTAAATGAAATATATAAAACTAGCACGATACCCAAGGAAATAAAACTATAAATTGTCATAGGTATTATCCTTAAAAAAAAAAAAAATGTAGAACAGCTTACACAGATGAGTCAGATGACAAATAATTTTTGAAGTGACAAGAGAACAAAGAAATGAAAATTAAAATAATAAGTGAAGTAACAGATGAGCAGCTTGGGTCTATAGCGGAGAAAGGCACCTGAAACATAATTTTCGTATTGATAACACTCAAGAAAAGGCGAATCAAAATGTGCATCTATGCACATTTAATTAATCATAAAAGAAAGCTTTCGGCAAAGTCAAATATGATGAACTATTTCTATTCCCTAAAAATAACTCTAACTAAAAGGAATATTACACCTGAATAGGCGATCCCTTACTGCTGAGTGAGGCGGGGACGAGGAGCAGACGACCAATACTGCTCGATTGATTTGAGTGTTTGTTTGTCCTCGATTTACAGGAACGCAAAGTGCTGCTATATTATGTGCGGAGCAAGTAAATTTACAGACGACAGACGACCGTAAGTCACTCAGTAACTGGTCCTTAAAAAAAAAATAAATAAAATTGATTTCTTGAGTGATACTGCCTAGAATCCTTCCAACTTATAAAAAAAAAAAAAAAAAAAAATACTGCTGACAAAAAATGCAAGCCACAGGATGGCTCACTACCCCGAGCAGGCTGTGCTGAATTAGCGTCCACCAGTACACAGCCCACACAGCCCAGAGTTTGCCGTGCTGACCAATCAACGCCCACTCCCTAGTCTACCGCCCCCTTTCACGTACGCACTCTGGCAATAAATGCTGGTGCTGCACGCATCATTCGGTGGGAGGATGCTTGCTGAAGGGTAATGGAATGTTACCAATACTTCTTCATCTTTTGGAGAGCTCCTCAGAAAAGAGAAAAAAGAAAAAAAATCGAGATAATGGATAAACAAATAAATACATAAATGTTGTGGTTGCTTTCATCTTCCCATCTCTCTCTCTCTCTCTCTCTCCTCTCTCTCTCTCTCTCTCCTCTCTCTCTCCTCCCTCTCTCTCTCTCTCTCTCTCTCTCCTCTCTCTCCTCTCTCTCACCTATTACTCCTGCACACTATCACTCACAAGACTCATTCCCACCCCGCCACGCAGCGTGACGGCTTTTAATTAGGATCTACGATATTTCCTGCATCGTGATTTATGACATCGCATAAGGAGGTGGATGTAGAGGCCATTATTCTCCTTATTCTTACACACACTCATACATATCGGTACCCTCCACCGTCCTTAATTACTCGGGTGTTATTTACGGTTCAGAGGTGTTGTTCTATAGCTATCATGGGGCCGGGGGGAAGGGGGTTGTTTGTCTTGCCGGTGAGGTACTCTCAATCACAAAAGGATCACAAAGGAAGAAGAAGAAGAAAAAAAAAACTTAACAGATTTGCTGGTCCCTACGAGGCTGCTTGTGTCTACTACATTATCTAATACATATAGTAAGAGACACGAGGACAGCAAAGGCCAAGGCTTCTCTCCACCCGCCGCTTCCTCCAGTCGTGTCTGGCAGTAAACGATGGAAAAATGCAACATGGGCGAACTGTATGGGAGGGAGAATGGAAAGTCAGGTAAATGTGGTGCCCTGCTGGGACGAATACCCTCTGCCCTTGTTGAAAGGTGCTCAGAGTGAAAGCCGCAATCCTTTATGACACGCACTGTTTGTGGCTTTCGATGTTATTATAATAATCATAAATTGATTAAAATATTCGTTATGCATTAATGACATATAAATTCAAATGATGTAATCTTTTTTATTTATTTTTTAATAATCTGAATTAGGTGACATGGCTTAATACCAAACAAAAGATAATTTAGTTTCTCCCTAAGACAGTGCTCCCTCTATATGAGCTCATTCTAATTGGCGAAGTAAGCCCAATTCACTGACTAACATATCAAAGAATGATCCGATACATCCAGACACTTATAAGGCAAGAAACTGCTTAAGAAAACTGTATGGTCAGAGACGAGTCAAACCGGTCCGACACTGCACGTCCGGCTGCCACAATATTACTGCCGGGCACATTTGATTACCTTTCGGGACAATCGGGCACCAGTCAGGTTCATTCAGGCCGCGAGGAGGGGAGGTGGTCAGCAGCGTGTTGGTCACTCGCGTGAAGAAGTTGAGGAAAATCGGTCACGACGAGTGGACGGGGATTTATTTTGGCGGGAGGAGAGCGAAGAGACGTGTCGTCCTCTGGGCCAAGTTTGTTTGGGGATTTGGTCTCAGGCAATTTCTACTCCATTACACTGCAACTTTAAATGTGCCAACGCACACACTCTACAACTGTGAATAAATAATATATATATATATATATATATATATATATATATATATATATATATATATATATATATATATATATATATATATATATATATATATATATATATATATATATATATATATATATATATATCCCTTTTCACTCTGTGATCTTACCAGTATTTTTAATTAATTAATTAATTAATTTATTTATTTATTTGTTTTTCTTTTGCATGTACGTATTTGTGAATTTTTGTACCATTGCTAAGTACGAGGTGTGTCATTAAAGTTCCAGGACTGGTGCCACACAAGTTTTATTTCACATCCAGGCTACAAACTATAGGTTATCTCCTTCGAAGTAGTCCCCCTGGCACCGCATGCACTTGTCCATCCTTCTCTGCCAGGCTTGCATGCACTGCTGGAAGGATTCTTGCGGGATGCTCCTCAGCTCCGTCGTCACGGCCTTTTTGATGTCGTCCGCATCATCAAAACGGGTCCCCTTCATGACCTCCTTGAGCTTGGGGAAGAGGAAGAAGTCGCACGGAGCGAGGTCAGGTGAGTAGGGCGGTTGCTCCAGCACGGCGATGTTCTTCTTGGCCAAGAACTCTCTGATGCTCAGGGCATTGTGAGCAGGCGCATTGTCGTGGTGAAGCAGCCACGAGTTGCCCTGCCACAACTCCCGCCTCTTCTCGTGCACTGCACGAAGCAGACGCCGCAGTACTTCTTTGTACACATGTTGGTTGACTGTCTGGCCCTGTGGCAAGAACTCGCAGTGGACGATGCCCCTCACATCGAAGAAAGCGATCAACATGACCTTGAAGCTGGACCTGGACTGCCTTGCTTTCTTCGGCCGTGGCGACGCCGGACTCTTCCATTGAAGGCTCTGGCGTTTGGTCTCCGGGTCGTACTCAAATACCCAGGACTCATCGCCGGTGATGACTCTCCTGAGCAAGTCTGGTTCAGTTTCCAGACGCTCGAGGATGTCCTGACACACCTGCATGCGTCGTCCCTTCTGGTCATCGTTCAGGAGTCTCGGCACCATCTTCGCACAGACTTTCCGCATGCCCAGATCTTCAGTGATAATCTTCCACACGCTGTTGTGGTTCATGCCAAGCTCATCTGCGATCTTTCGAACAGTCAACCGACGATCGTCACGCACCATCTGCTTGACACGCTCAACATTGGCCTCATTCCTGCTCGTTGAGGGTCTTCCACTCCTGGGGTCATCTTCCACGTCCTCCCGGCCCTCTTTGAACCTCTTGCACCACTCAAAAACACGTGAGCGTGACATTGTCTCATCCCCGTACACTTTTTGCAGCATACCCAGTGCTTCTGACGGCGTTTTCCCCAACTGCACCAAAAACTTCAAGTTTGTTCGCTGTTCAGCGCTCATTGTTAAACGACCTGCAACAGAGGACATGATTTTAAAAGCACGTAAGAAAAAGATTAGTGACTGTAGAGGGTTGGGAGCGCAGTTGTATACTCCAGAAGGATTACTTTGAAGGGGAAATATGGTGGTTTGTGGCTTGGGTTTGAAATTCATCTTTTAGGACACCAGTCCTGGAACTTTAATGACACACCTCGTACATTGTGTTTGCTAATATGAAACTATATTTGCCATCTAACTGCCCATATCTACCCGCCCATTCTTTCATTTTATATAAGGCTGTGTACCGAGCGACTTCACCGGAATCCGACCTGATCATCCTACCTGTCTTCGTGTCATTTGCAGATTGCCTTATATCGCTACGAATTACACGATTTAATGTGTATAAAAAATAATAGCAAACCTAAAGCGTGCGCACTGGGAATCACTAAAGGTAAACATAACCTTACACAATCACCATGAACACAAATCCAGCATGATCAACGTTTTTATTATATTTGTTGTCTCCAAAGATAGTCGTGGCGACGTCATTCCATATGCAACGTTACCTTTTTTTTTTCTTTTCAGTACCATATGAAATAGTTATTGCTATTATATTCTCACATAAATGACAGAGTACAGGGATAAGCATATCCTCAATAAGTGCCTCGCGTACCTAACCAACCATTCTTTATCATCCTGCACCCTCCTGCTCCTTCTTTTACTTGCCCTATCACGCCCCGCAGCCGTGCTGAACTGACTATTGGTATATAAGCATTGAAGGTAACCTACAATAACCTCCCCCTTCTCTCTACCACCGCCCTCTGTACTCCACTAATGAAAAAGGCAGCAAAGCCATTTCCTGGTCTGCTTGTTGGCTGTTTTTCATGACAGGAGATGGGGGGAGGGGAGACGGACGCGTATTAATATTTGACTCACTTTTTGCGGCAGACCGAGCTTTTGTTGTTTTTTCCACTCCACCAATGTTGCCAGCTCCATAGTCACTATTTACGCATTAGAGGAAATAAATTTCATAAAGTACCCAACATGAATTGGGTGGAGAGAGGTTGGTGTGCTGTAGCGTGCGCTTGTGTAGGATATAGAGGTTTTGCAGGAAAATGTATCGGGAAGAGAAAATGAGGACCAGTTGAGGCATATGTGAACAGAAAAGTATGAAGAGTCTTTGGCATCTACGGGACAGAGGAAAGTAAAAAGGCTGACAAGTTATATAGTGTGTGTGTGTGTGTGTGTGTGTGTGTGTGTGTGTGTGTGTGTGTGTGTGTGTGTGTGTGTGTGTGTGTGTGTGTGTGTGTGTGTGTGTGTGTGTTTTCGCATGCGTGCGTGCGTGTGTCCTTTAAGGAGAGTGTTGGAATAAGACGATTTTTTCTTGTGACAGAGGATGAGAAGGGAAGGACCATCGTTACTGAAACTCTGAAGCAGAAAAAAAAAAAAAAATCTCTCCATACGAGATATTATTCTTCAACAGATCGGTGGGTGATACAACTTAATTCCTGAAGCGCAGTGTTAACATGTTATGCCAGAGCGTGTCTCTGTACCTGTTCTCTGCAACACAGACTGGTGGTGGAGTAAGGAAGTCTGCGCATCGCTCCACAAATGCGAGCCGCGGAAATGACCAATGAGCTTAAAGGATCTGATTAGACTATCCAATCAGAGGCTGTGGAGAGTAAGTGGAAATCCCAGTAATGTGTCAGTAATACCACAACCGTGCAAAACAACACAACACTCCCTACCCTCACTGCCTCCAATAACATGGCGGAATATATTTCATATCGAATTTGAAAGTGGATAAAAAAAAAAAAGTATGAAGAGTTGTAAGGATATAAAATACAAGTGGAGCGGAAATATTGAGATTTATACCACTTGCACCGTGAAATTAAAGAAATCATCACTAAAAA
>NC_087157.1:2257500-2260000 GCF_035594125.1 Scylla paramamosain | reverse complement strand
ACTTTTCCCACAGCAATGAATAGTATTGCAACAATTATTACTATTACCATCTGCATATAACATATAGCACACACACACACACACACACACACACACACACACACACACACACACACACACACACACACACACACTCATCATCAGTGTGGGTGGATCACACACACACACAATCAACGTCAATGTGGGTGGATTACACACACACACACACACACACACACACACACACACACACACACACACACAAGAGAACAATGTTTACATTGGAGTGGCCACTTAAGGAGAGAAGATCGGGCGGTTTCATTTTTTATCTTCACGGCAAACAGAATGAAACCAGGGGAGAGAGAGAGAGAGAGAGAGAGAGAGAGAGAGAGAGAGAGAGAGAGAGAGAGAGAGAGAGAGAGAGAGAGAGAGAGAGAGAGAGAGAGAGAATGTATGGTGAGCTCGCTTTCTTTCATCACAAAGCCAAGTCTTTACAGTAAGTTATTGATTTTGTGTTAAAATGGACAGACTGAGGAAAACTGTATGGAAAATTAGAAGAAAGAGAAGAGACACGAAAAGAAAAGAAATGGAAGGAAGTGCTACTATCAATCAGCATATACGGTGTTTTCTGATATCCTCTACAGGCGGTGCGTTTGTCTCCTCTCCGTGCTGTATGCTTAATGCTTCACTTTTACGAAATTCTTGTCCCAGGTGCAAAACAGCTCACTCCAACTGCTTTACCTAAAATTCCCAGTCTCATTCTCTCATATATTTCTTTTTTTTATTCTATTTCCTTTTTCACCCCACTCCCGTTACATGAATGGGACGGGATTTGGCAATGAAGCGTCACTCTGTCTACCTGTCTGTTCTTTTACTATTATACTGTAGACTGACGTTGTCCCAATAATCTGTCAAAGCATTCTCTCTCTCTCTCTCTCTCTCTCTCTCTCTCTCTCTCTCTCTCTCTCTCTCTCTCTCTCTCTCTCTCCTCTCTCTATCTTAATAATGCGTTATTTATAGGGGCTTGCGGTTGGCGCGATGGAATTGAATAGGAATCGGAAGGCTGGAACAATGCGTGCGTGTGAAGGGTGGAAGCAGTGGTGGGAAGAAGGAAAGAGTGTGACGCAGGGCAGGAAAGGAAAAAGTGTGATGCAACGTCTGTACCTACGATGCGCGACTTTAAACAAGTGTGGCGGGAAAGAGAGGGGGAAATGTGTATGTGTGTGTGTGTGTGTGTGTGTGTGTGTGTGTGTGTGTGTGTGTGTGTGTGTGTGTGGTGTGTGTGTGTGTGTGTGTGTGTGTGTGTGTGTGTGTGTGTGTGTGTGTGTGTGTGTTTCTCATGATATCTGTTTCTCACTGGTCACGCCGCCGACCCACATCCAGCCTGCATAATAGTGTACAATCCATCAGTGGTCCTTTCTCTTTTTTTTTGGGGGGGAACGTCACGGAAGACAAACAAATACAAACAAAAAAGTGATGCCAAAAATAGAACATTGGAAATGGCAGCCGTCCATTCCTGATGACTGGGGGCTTGTCTTGCATTCTTTAGATGGCGGGAGGGGGGGGGGTGTGGATGGGAGGAGGGAATGTGGGGGAGACGACGGCTCAATATCCTGCCTCGTGATATATTAGTAAACGATTTGCTAGTGTTACTTAAGAACTCGCTTCTATTTTTGTTTACCAGGGACGTGTTTCTGAGTGTAAATATAAACATGGCCTTATAGAGACCAGAGGGACGAGTGACTTGGTGTGCACGTGATCGATGGTGGCCGAGTGTTGCGGGAGGAACGCAGTCACATTTTGGACCTTGCTGAGAAAAGTTTGTGAAAGGCCATTTTGTATTACTTCTTATTTTTATCTGTTTATCTGTTGGTTAATTTGTTTTTCTACACGAGCACAAACGAACACACACACACACACACACACACACACACACACACACACACACACACACACACACAAGTACTACATCATTATTAAGTCTGGGAGGTGACACTGCTGTCATTTTCTTTCTCAGACAGGAGTTTCCTCTTGTCTGCTTGTTTTTACGCTAAGCCATTACCTGGTATCGTACAAACAGAAGCAAGCAACATGCACTGTGTGGCTATTGAGAGAAGACTGATATAACGAAGTGGCCAACCTACTAATCTTTACAAATGAGAGTTAATGCCACAACTTGTCTTCATATACATGATGTAGATAAAGAAAAAAAAAATTTCCTGACGCAACTACTACTAAACTTAACTTCTACAGCAAAGGTGCGTCATTGGTGTGTGTGTGTGTGTGTGTGTGTGTGTGTGTGTGTGTGTGTGTGTGTGTGTGTGTGTGTGTGTGTGTGTGTGTGTGTGTGTGTGTGTGTGTGTGTGTGTGTGTGTGTGTGTTACTGTATAATTATAACGAGCAGAGAGAGAGAGAGAGAGAGAGAGAGAGAGAGAGAGAGAGAGAGAGAGAGAGAGAGAGAGAGAGAGAGAGAGAGAGAGAGAGAGAGCGAAAGTGACGGTGTGGATGGATTAACATAGCT
>NC_087157.1:2250000-2255000 GCF_035594125.1 Scylla paramamosain | reverse complement strand
GTGTGCTGTAATTTTTAGTTCTCCATTTTATTTCTCATATTTAAACATGTGTTTTGGAATTTGGGTATATTATCCTTCGTGGTATTTAAATTAATATTAATGTGGACTACAGTATTCCTTTTCTACTCAGAAACATTAACAATGCATTTACTGAATCATATAATGTGTGGCTAATTCTGATGTACAGCTGTGGTCAATAAACTACTACTACTACTACTACTACTACTGTGTGTGTGTGTGTGTGTGTGTGTGTGTGTGTGTGTGTGTGTGTGTGTGTGTGTGTGTGTGTGTGTGTGTGTGTGTGTGTGTGTCATGCTCATATTTGTACTTCAGATAAAGTTACTGTCTCCAAAATTACTCGAACTTCACAAACAAACAAACAAACAACCAAGCAAACGTAGTAGATAGACAAACTGAGATAATTTTCAGTTTCTTTTTTTTTTCTGAAAATGACAAAATAGGTTCCAGGAAGCTGCCACAATAGTGGGTTCGACCCCCGGCGAGGCGAGGGAGTGACTGCTCTGGTGTGAGTGGTCCACTCCTCCGCCGCTGCTCCTTGGCACTGGCAGGAGCAGTGTGTGAGGGAGGACTGGTTAGGCAAGGTGAGTGGTAAGGAGTGAGACAGAGTGTGATGTGTGGTGAAGAATGTGGTGATGCGTAAAGCTGCGAGCATTTTAACACACGGACTAGAGCGCATGATATGGTGTAGGGTAGTGTGGTGTAGAGATGAATGATGAAAGTGTGGTGGCGTGTAGGTAGTGCATGAAGAGGGGTGTGCGGAAAGGCGAGGGGCAGGCGTGTGGCTGGGGCAGAGCAAGGCGTGGGCGAAGCGCTGGGGACGTAGTGCAACCGAGGAAGGAAATAAAGCTCTAGAGAAACAGTGAGCGGCACGCTATTATGTTTGAGACAATGACCAGGGAGACGCTTCTTCGCAGCTCCTTCCCTCTCTCCCTCCCTTCCTTTCTTTTTCTCCATCCTTCCCTTCCTTTTCCCCCGTCCGTTTCTTTCTTTTGTGCGTTTGTCGAACTCCCCCCCCTCCCCTCTAGCTTTCCGTTTGGGGCTGTTCTTACTTCCTCAGCAATCAATGCTACACCGCTCCCTCCTCTGCTACAAACGAAGGATTCACCCAACCGCCCTCCACCCCACAATCCATCGCACGAACGCTCAGCGGACCCAGAGTGCGTCTCTTCAGCCCAATGACCACTTCCGTTGATCCTCTCCGAAGTATCGCTGTCAAGGACTCATGGACCGCAGGCATAACATCGTTTCTGCTGGATTTAGGCTGGGTTACCAACCAGTATGGCAAGTCTCTGAGAGAGGCAACATTCCCCACTTCTCGTGCAAGCTGTATGACCGACCCACCGCCAACTGTGTCCAGCACTACTGCCTCGAGTGTCCCTCAGTCAGGGACATGCTGCCTCAGGGACAAAACTTACTTGACGTGTGTCAATATCTCCTCACAGACAATGATTTAGACGTTATCTTAGTACGGCACTTCGGTAGGTGTTGAAACGGTAATGGAAGTGTTTTCATGCCATTGTTACGAGAAACGAATTACTGAATCATACGGACTGGAATTCCGCATGCACTAGTTTCGAACACACACGACTTCGAATACACACACACACACACACACACACACAGAGCTCTTTCGGTAGGGGAACGGCTGGCTAGGTGACCAGCAGACAGCGGTAGGTGATAGGTGAAAGACATAGTGATTCAGGTTTGCTCTAATGAACTTCTCTGTAGGTGTACCTATGTGAGGGTATCAATTCACCATTAAATACCAACTTTACTGAGTTTTTGTACGCATCATCTCAGTTCATATTACAACGTTTACTGCGCGTCACGTGTCCATTGTACATAAAACTTGATTTATGCATTAGGTCTCTCTCTCTCTCTCTCTCTCTCTCTCTCTCTCTCTCTCTCTCTCTCTCTCTCTCTCTCTCTCTCTCTCTCTCTCTCTCTCTCTCTCTCTCTCTCTCTCTCTCTCTCTCTCTCTCTCTCTCTCTCTCTCTCTCTCTCTCTCTCTCTCTCTCTCTCTCTCTCTCTCTCTCTCTCTCTCTCTCTCTCTCCACCTTCATCAATCACTTACTGCCATCTCTCTTCTCCACTCTCACATTCCTCCATTTAACGCTCTCTCATTTCCTCCTCTCATCTTTCACTTGCCAAACTTTCCTCTCTGTTTACGCATATTTCCATGAAAAGATTCCGTGAAAGCTTCAAAAGACTACACGCAGCCCACTTATCGTAAATTGGAAAGAAACGATTCACACACACACACACACACACACACACACACACACACACACACACACACACAGGTAAACAGCAGAGACTAAAACTCCATCTTAAGCAACTGTTACATATTTTCTTTGTTCCTTCGTTGTCATTACATCCGTTTTATGTACGTGTCTGTGTTTCTGTTTGTTTGTCATGTCTGGGTGGCTGAATGTCAGGTATCCTCCACGCACTTCAAGCAAGAAAAAAGGATGAAGCTCTGGGAGAAAATGAAGCGTGGTAGGAAATGCACATCCTTATAGAAAACCTTATCTATTGGTGAAGACGAATTGGGATCGTTAAGATGAAGGTCGAGACCGCAGGGAAATACTGCACACAGGGCGAGATGCAGGGACGGTGACGTGGAATGTGCGTGCATAGGTGGTGAGAGAGAGAGAGAGAGAGAGAGAGAGAGAGAGAGAGAGAGAGAGAGAGAGAGAGAGAGAGAGAGAGAGAGAGAGAGAGAGAGAGAGAGAGAGAGAGAGAGAGAGAGAGACTACAAGACTGCGTCTGGAATTTAAATTTTGGTGTATAATTAAAGAGTGCGTGTGTTGCGGAACTAAAGGTGATTTTGAAAAATGTATTGAGCGAGACTAGTTACCATGAAAGGTAAGATGAGGAGAGGAGTGCAGCGACGGAAAAAATCGCTTCACCACAAGAAGAAACAGAATAAAAGACATTGTAATTCTTTGCATTGACGAAAAGAATTAATGAGACACTGTGAAGAGAGAAATATGAGAAAATATTCAGACTCGGAGGAAGACTACAAATTTGAATATTCATTTTAAAAAACCTGCGTGGAAAACAATGATGAATTTGGTCTTACACAATATCTTCCCGTCTCCCTCTCATAACACACACACACACACACACACACACACACACACACACACACACACACACACACACACACACACACGCAGAACCAACACTCTCCCTCCCTGTCAGATTTTGGGATCACAACTCTGCTTACTTTCTACGTATGTACCACTTTCACTGACTGCTGCATCCCTCAATGAGAGGCCAGAATTGCGTCTAGCTGGCCGGGACTGTACTCGCAATAAATCAGCTAACAGAGAAAACCACAGAACAAGAATGATAAGTAGTAATTTTGAACTTATGTGAACAAGAACCATATCACAAGATTGGTGCAACATTTCTTTGCAAAGGCCACAACAGGAATTACACTGCATATATATGGACCATCAATCTTGACAAGGGAGACGAGCTGGAGACAATGCTTTGTGTACTCCTCATCGCGCGTCTTTAAAGTATTACCGAAAAGTTTAAATCAGAAAATATAAACAAAACTAATAAATACACATAAGTATCGTGAAACTGTCAGATGACATCATCTTTATCTTGAACAACGCAAGAGTGTTCCTAGAAGTGATTCATGAATATGGAAAGTATGGAGTCGAAGAGAAACAAAACTTCATTAACAGTAAGTAATACTTATGAAAACGTCGTTAACTCTGCAAATATACTCATTGGGCGATGGACATAACCTGAAAGAGGATTAAAAGTAAATGTTGATCACAAATATGGAAAAGCGTCATCCATTAGAAGAGAAGACACGCCACGAGAGGCGCTCACCAATGCTGGGAAGACAAGTGATGTAGGCCACGCACTTCTGGACGCGACATGTGAAAACTGGTCATATCAGTGAACATTGAGTCAAGCAGAACAGGCAGCTTGATGATGAGAATTACTAGCAGGACACCCATTACCCATTACTCGCATCATAACCTTACTTCCTCCCTTAATGTTAATCCTTCTAATTTATTTGACAGTCAATTAATCATCACTGTGAACTTTAGAACCCTCCAAATTGCACATGCTCTCTTGGGTAGTGTAAGTACACGCTTCCACGCCGAGGAGACGACACCCTCAGCAGTGCTCGAGGTGCTGTTCACTCTCAGGAAAAGAACAAGGACACCCACTTTATTTTTTTTTATATGAATATCGAAGATTCCCAACTTTTTCACCACCAACAAGAAGATAGCTCGTGTGTGTGTGTGTGTGTGTGTGTGTGTGTGTGTGTGTGTGTGTGTGTGTGTGTGTGTGTGTGTGTGTGTGTGTGTGTGTGTGTGTGTGTGTGTGTGTGTGTGTGTGTGTGTGTGTGTGTGTGTGTTTTGTGTGAAGGAAACGAGATAATTTAACGCGCGTGCAACGAGTGAAAGAGAGAACGTGAATGGAGGAAAGCTTGACAGGAATTGGAGAGAGAGGGCATGACTGAGTGAGGAAAGCAGCACTCTCTTGGGAACCTGGAGGGGACACGAGGCGAGGCGAGGCGAGGCGAGCGAGGCGAGACGAGGCAAGGGCAAGGCGCGCGTGCTCCTTCCGAGAACAGACCTAATAAATAGCTGTTGCTCCGTGACAATGTAAATATAGGCCACATTACCGTAGAGCTCTTGCTGAAAAAATACACGTATACCGCCGGGGTCAATATGAACGGCACGCTATTTATTCTCTGTATTGAGCCGCCTTAAGGGAGGAGGGGGCATGGTGACGCTGGTGAAGGAACCGAAGCCCACACCCACTGAATTACCCATACACGGTTTCACTCTCCCGCCAGCTATTCGCCACCAATACATGTCTCTATATATAACCAAGGCCCAAGTTCACAATCCTCCCTTAAGTAACACGTCGTCACTACAATTTTTGGGATAATTTTCCGGGACTTGATGTGAAATTCCATGACGTTTACATTTCTGCCT
>NC_087157.1:2237500-2247500 GCF_035594125.1 Scylla paramamosain | reverse complement strand
AATGTCACGGGGGCAAGCAGTCCTGCCTTCCTGGGTGTGTAAATGGGTTGGCAGCGGCGGAAATCCAACAGCCTGCCCTCCTGTTTATGTGTGTGTGTGTGTGTGTGTGTGTGTGTGTGTGTGTGTGTGTGTGTGTGTGTGTGTGTGTGTGTGTGTTTAGATCATAGCTACAAGATACCAAAAATGATTTCGGCCACGCCACCCCCCCCAAAAAAAAAAAAAAAAAACTGGTAAATAAGCAAGATATAAAATTTTTATTGGATTGTTGTTGTTGTTGTTGTTATTGTTGTTGTTGTTGTTATTGTTGTTGTTTAAAAAATAAAAAAAAATAAAAAAAAGATGAACAGCCGAAACATGTTACTTTGTTATTGTAATTTTCTCTCAATATCATCTTCAACATCATCATTATTCCTCATAAAACCATCAGTATGGATCAATAATGACTCCATTCCCGAAGTGTTTTTCCGAGTAAGTCAGCATTCATCCTCGCCATCCATCCAGCCTTCCGGGAAACTGGATCAAACTACCCCAGCCATGAGCCTGCTGGGTGCTTCTTAGATCAGTCCCCTAGGAGGTGTCCCGCCCAACCCCATGACCGCTATCGTCTTCAGTAAAGTGTGTCTTCTCTCCACCTAAAGCCAGAGTTTCACTAGAAAACGCAGAATTGGCACCTGGATGCAAATATTCTTGTCATTAAAGGTGGTTATTAATCTTGTAGAAGTTCTAATCCCTACCCATGTCAAGCAAGCATAATGCAATTCGATTACAAAAATGTTATTCTGTGTACAGTATAAGGGTGCCAGTGTTGTCAGATTCCTTGTCATACACTTTGCTAGAGCCTCTCTTTCCTCAGGAAGAAAGGATGCACCTGCGGTCAATGCAATGCAGACATATTGAATTATATTGTGAAGGGCTGACTTTACAGAACTGTCTAACGGTTCTTGTATTCATTCGTGTTCCACATGAGTTTTGTTCTCATAAAAGGTAATCTACAATGAATGTTTGCAGCAAATTTCTTCAACATTTGGTAAGATAGCTGAAGACCTCTCGCATCGAAATGACCCTTCACACTCACACCAATCGCCATCATATAACTCTCCTCCTCTCCTCTCATAAAAACCCTGATGGTACGTGACAGAGGTCTAATTGGCTCTGGCAAGTCTGACAGCACGACTCTTCGCGCTATTTTCTAGTGTCTCTCTCAAGGAAATGCATTCTCCGATGTTCGTCCAGTGCATTCCTCAGCAGTATTGTGCCATGGTCAGTTGCATAAAACTCAACTACTCTGAAATATTACAGTCGACATCACCAAATTTTCCTTGTGCTAAATTGATTGCCACCACGCGACCACCTCTGTTATCAAGGGAGAGGCTTTGCCGGCATCCTCACTGCCACCGTCCTTCAGTCACCACAACCCAAACTCCTCACCATCACAACCACCACCACCACCAACACCACCACCACAGCCACGTCGTCCATTTATCCACTCAACGACTGAAAATCTACCCTCACCACATCATCACACCACATTCACTTGTATCATTACGAGACAACCACTACTTCAGGTGCACCTACACTGCCCTTCTACATAAACCTCATCACAAGTGTCCTACCGAGTACAATCTGAGCGCCATCTACACTGTCCTGCCGCTGCCTGAACGCTGTCAACAGTCATGACATAACGATGATTAAGTACTTATCTAAGTCAGTAACCTCCAAACCATAACTAACAAAAACAACACGAAGAAAAAAAAAAAAAACTATCGGGAATCGAAGAGGTGAAGGGGAAGGGAAGGTTAGTTAGGGTCTTGCTGGGGAAGGGGAGGGAGGAGATAACCGACCAGGGGAGACTCTCTCTCTCTCTCTCTCTCTCTCTCTCTCTCTCTCTCTCTCTGTGTGTGTGTGTGTGTGTGTGTGTGTGTGTGTGTGTGTGTGTGTGTGTGTGAGAGAGAGAGAGAGAGAGAGAGAGAGAGAGAGAGAGAGAGAGAGAGAGAGAGAGAGAGAGAGAGAGAGAGAGAGAGAGAGAGAGAGAGAGAGAGAGAGAGAGAGAGAGAGAGAGAGAGAGAGAGAGAGAGAGAGAGAGAGAGAGAGAGAGAGAGAGAGAGAGAGAGAGAGAGAGAGAGAGAGTGTGTGTGTGTGTGTTTGGTGCAAAGAACATACGTATGTAGTATATATAGTATGTAAATTTACAGAGTATCAGAGTTACAATAGGGAATACTTAAAAGATGTGAAATGCTGGGTTATTCTAATCACGCCCTCGATGAAAAAGTTTCCTATCAGCAACCTTTGAGACGGGACGAGATTCACACTCGCCACCCACCCTCCCTGGATGCCCACGGGATGGCGCCATCACTGGGGAGGCGGGGAGAGTCCACTTGCATAACGGGGACGGATGGTTGACGGGCGGCGATCTAATAATTTTTTCATGAGCACTCTTGATATATATTAAATACCTATATATCAATTATTACATTGGCCTGAGAGTGAGCAACGAGAGGATCACATTATCAAATGCTTGGACACGAGTGATAATCAGATATTGATCTTCCCTCCGCAGTCGCCGTGTTGGTCAATGGAGCAACGGTAATACTTCTCGCAGTCATGAATCATCTACATAAACACTGATGTGATTAGTGCGTCCATCGGCCCAATGTGTTATTACTGGAGATTCAGCGTTTTCTACACATGTTTTTGTCGGCAAAGTGCGAGTCCGCGAGAGGGATTAGTGGAGCTGATGCCTGTGGTGGTGGTGGTGGTGGTGGTGGTGGTAGAGATTTTAAAGATATTGTTGGTGATAGTAATAGTGGTACTGTTGATAGTGATAGAGGTTGTGGCAACGACGATGACGGTAGTGGCTGTAGCTCGTGATGACGCTGGTGGGGTTGACACCACGGAGTTGGGGAGGGATGACAATCTTCAGTGTCGAAAGAGTGGTGGAGGTGGCTGGGTGGTTGTAGTTGTGGTGATGGTGGTGGTGGTAATGGTGGTGGTGCTGGAGGGTTTAAGAGTTACGCATCCAAGTCATCATCATCACCATCATGTTCATCATCGTCTTTATTACGTTAACAACAACCACTACCACCACCATAACAGTAATTGTTATGGCACCACATATTCTCCTCCCTCGCTCATTCAAACTTACACACTGAGCAGAAGTAAAGTACTCTGCTGCGACTCCTCCTAAGTTTCTTCATCCCAGCTGAGAACGGCGGAAGGATAGATGGGATAGGAATGGACAAGACAGTACGTGGAGAGCTCATTGTTAAGTAATGGAAGATTTAGGAAAGCCCACTGACCATCCGCCACAACATCAACAGAGAAAGTGAATTGGAGATGAAGGTACAGAGAGATGAGTAAAATCTGTAAGAGGATTCTGGCTCTTCATCCTCCTGCTGGCTATTTCTCCTGCCACGCCGGACGCTGGGGTGGTAGTGGGGAGGAATGTGTGTGTGTGTGTGTGTGTGTGTGTGTGTGTGTGTGTGTGTGTGTGTGTGTGTGTGTGTGTGTGTGTGTGTGTGTGTGTGTGTGTGTGTGTGTGTGTGTGTGTGTGTGTGTGTGTGTGTGTGTGTGTGTGTGTGTGTGTGTGTGTGTGTGTGTGGATTACTATTTATTTCCTTAAAAAGCGCAACTACCTGAAATTCGTAATGAACGTGGTGTTGTTGTTACGAGTACAACACGCCAATCCTGCAGTGTCTTCGTGCCCGTCCCAGAAGTGAAAGACAACTCTTATTTCTTCAAATGTCATTTGACTTTCTTTTGGAAGTTTTAATGGTGTTTTAAATAAGCAGATTTGTTGAGTGATGGCTTTATAGAGGCTCGTAACGCCACAGCCAGCCCACCAAGGATGGAGAGGTGACGAAGCAGTTATCATCAAAGGACAGGAAGCATGTGGATTTTTTTCGGCCACTCGCCGACAGATCTTGAAGCTTGGTCGCAGAGCCCATGACGTCTGAGCACTGCCCACTTGGTCCCTCTTGCACTTGTATTATCAAATTTGCTTAAAGCAAGCATATGGATTGTTTCTTACTGTTACCACACTGAGGAGATACAAACCCATAATGGATTGCAAGCTGTTTTCACAGACCTGCCATGGAATACACACAATTTTATTGACTGGCTCGATGGAAAGGGTGCAAGTATTCATCCAATCACTCATCCAACTTTCCCCTTCCTCGCCACAACGCTGCGCCATTCACTGTTTGCACTTCAGCTGTTCACGTCTTCTCCTCTGACTTTATTTAGGAGAACAGCTTGCTTCTGCATGTGACCCTGATGCTAAATATCTACTACATAATATTTTCTGGTCTGGCTTGTCAATCTTACTAATGCAATGCTACAACGTGCCTTTATCCTCTGTGCTGGTAATCTGTGGAATGAGCATCCCTCTTCTATTTCTATTCTTTTCTTTTTAATACTTTAAACACTTTTAAAAGGGGAAGAATTGTTCATCCTATTGATTACCTACGGCATTTGTCTACACCAATTATTGTTTTCTAAAGGAGGACATAAATAGCTCTCTTTCATCTCGAAACAAAGCTTCATCTACATTCCTCCTCCTCCTCCTCCTCCTCCACCTTCTCCTAGTCACTACCGCCACCACCACCACCACCACCGCAGCAGTATTTACAGCACTACAATATTCATTAAACAAGTCGGAGGAAGCCACGTCCATCAGAGTACAATATCAAAAGACGATCATGAAGGAGCAGAACGGCTGAAGGTAGAAAACAAGTAAATACCAAGGATTTCAAACAAAGAAGCAGTATTTTTAGTGGATACCAGTGAAAGGTGTATCATTCATACGTTACTGATTCCCAGAGGTGCCCATACTCTAGGCAAACAAACAAAGGGGAAAGTGTGAAGGAGATCCATGCACACCACCCCAAGTGACACTGCCCAAGATTAATGTGTCGTTCATATGCCTCTGAGATCACCAAAGTTTTACCCTCGGTGCTGCAAGACGGTTGCCCAGGAGTATCCGGGAGATGAGCCACGCCGTGAAGGAAGGCAGTTGTGGGTTAACCAACGTAGGGAAAGAAAGAAGGAAAGGAAAAGGAATAGATACATGCGAAACGACACAATGAGAAACTGATGAGAGTAAGAAGACAACGAGACACATGGCAAAAGGAAGATTCCGTTCAAGAAAATAACGCAAACACATAAAATGACACTAACTAAACAGAGCACCTGATGACTAGAGAAACAGCTCGCACAGTGAAAGACAGTTAAATGAAAACGTCCAACTAAAAACATGCATCCTATACTGCCTCAAATGTTTCCTATCCTTTGCCAGTGTGAAGAGTCTGGCTCCTGCTCCCCGCCCCTTTACAGACTCGAGGCCCACGCATGGCTAGTTCCTCTGAGAATGAATGGCAGACCAGCCACTCAGGGCTACGGGCTTCCAACCAGCTTACGAGTGCCAGCCAGGTGCCACCAGCCTCTGCTAAACGGTGGCAAAAAGGACACGGAAAAGGAAAGGGATGAAAGCTATGGTTTAAAAGGAGCGAAATAAATAAATAAAAGTAACAGCGAGGAGAGGATGTGTAGGAAAAGAGGAGGATATGAAGAAAAATGGGGAAGAGGAGGAAAAGGAGGAGGAAGGAGGTGTTGTGGAAGAAGAGAGATGTAGTAGAGAGCAAGTTAAATCGAAATGAGGAGGCAAGCAGCAGAAAGGAGTGAGGGAGGGAAGTGTGATACAAGCGTAAGAAAGAACTGAAGATAATAACATGCAAGGGAAAGAAATAATAGAAAAAGTGTGTGTGTGTGTGTGTGTGTGTGTGTGTGTGTGTGTGTGTGTGTGTGTGTGTGTGTGTGTGTGTGTGTGTGTGTGTGTGTTGCCTATCATAAGCCTCCCTGCCGGCAACAAAGGCGTGCACCATTTCACAGACCGAGGATTAATTTCACTCAACACACGTACAGAAAAACACGACGTAGATTATAAAGGATGCAAAATGCAGGTTATAATATACATACTAGCCTTTCCATCACCTTCATTTCTACTGTCCTAAAATAATTTTCTTAGGTAACTTAAATCATTCAAATTCTTTAACTAAAATCCTCCAGTTTCATTCCTACAATTGTCCTCATACGCCAGTTGCTCTTACTCCCACCACCACCATCACAACCACCACCACCACCACCACCACCACCACCTCCTCTTCCCAGGCCCTTGAGATCATGACCCCTGGCCTCTCCCCGCTATCGCCCCGCCGCCGCCCCAGTCTGTCGCGCCCGCAATACCCGACACTAAACAATGGGTGGGAGATGGCCATCGATTGGCTGCTGCCATGGGGGAGGGAGGGGAGGAGAGGCAGCCCAGGATCGCTGCTGTGGTCTCCCAAGGGTCGATTCTCTTAATATACAGAAGAGACCATTCATTTTCTTGCCTCAAGCCCTTTCCCCTCAACTGTTCTCTCTCTCTCTCTCTCTCTCTCTCTCTCTCTCTCTCTCTCTCTCTCTCTCTCTCTCTCTCTCTCTCTCTCTCTCGCTCTCTCTCTCTGTCCACTTTTTTCCACTTTTTTCCTCATCTTGAATTTTTCTTTTTTTATAATGTGGTCAATAGATGTCTGTCTGGTTCCCATCCTCCTCCTCCTCCTTCTCTTTTCTTCTCGTCCTCCTTCTCCTCTTTTCTATTCCTCCTCCACCTCCTTGTCGTGAAGTATTTCTCTGCCTCTCCACAGAAGACAGTGTTCGTTTCGCTTCTCGTCATACATACCCGTACATTTCTTCTCTTCCCTGCAGGAGTACATTCGCTTTGTACGTAATCGCTATCAGGAGTGCATTCGCCTTCTCTGTACCATGTCAAAATATCCCCACGATCTCCAACACATTCGGTGCACCTACAGTATGTTTCTGGCGAGCTGAGAGAGAGGTGGGTGGAGAGCATTCTTGCCTTACTATCCTTTGCTTCATCTCCTTTCACAGTGTTTGTGCCGCCTGACCCGACATGGTAACACTACGAGTAACTGATGCTCTGTGTGTGTGTGTGTGTGTGTGTGTGTGTGTGTGTGTGTGTGTGTGTGTGTGTGTGTGTGTGTATGTGTGTGTGTGTGGGTAAACAGAAGAAAAACATGAGAACGAAAAAGATATGGAAAAGGAAGAGGAGAAGTAAGGATATGAAGAAGAAGAGGAGGAAGAGGAGGAAAAGGAGGAGTCATTAGAAGGAGGACTAAGGTGGAGTACCAGTGGGAAGGATAAGAGGCTGTGGGGGAAGATAAAAGAATAGAGGAAGGCTGAGATAAAAGAGAGACCGGTAAATGTAGCTGGAGGAAAAAGCTGAAATTCCACCCATTAGAAGATAGAGAAGGAAAGAGAAGAGGAAGACAAAATACAAGAAAACCAGGAGCATTTACTAAAAATAGAACAGCATCGTGAGAAAAGAATGAGGAAATCAGAATCACCCGATAAAACAAAAAAACAAAAAAAAAATCGTAAAAGAGAAGAACATTACGTTAGAGAAATATTCCATAACAAGATGATGTAAGAGGGAATAAGAAAGAAAGAAAATTTATCAATTAAAGAAGAAAGGCGATAAAAAAGAGAGAAAAACAGAATCTTGGTGAGAAAAAAAAAAGAAAAAGAAACCGAAAGAGAAGGGAGGAGTAATGTGTTAAGGAGATAAAGGTGAAGAGGAGACTTGAGCCGGAAAGAAGTGTAAGCACTGGAAATGGAAGACAAAAGAGTAAATTAATAGAAGAGTAAAAAGAAAGCGGATTATTTAACTTTGTCTCGGATCTTTTCTCTTCCTCTCTCTCTCTCTCTCTCTCTCTCTCTCTCTCTCTCTCTCTCTCTCTCTCTCTCTCTCTCTCTCTCTCTCTCTCTCTCTCTCTCTATAATACCGACGCTATTTTTCTGAGGGTGATTTTGACGCTCGCTCTCTCTCTCTCTCTCTCTCTCTCTCTCTCTCTCTCTCTCTCTCTCTCTCTCTCTCTCTCTTCCAACGACAAAAATCATTTGCTTTATTACATCTCTTTATAATTACGTGCATGTGTGGGAAAATATTTACGTATTTAAGAAGACAAGTTTCCAGAAGGCTTCAGAGAGAGAGAGAGAGAGAGAGAGAGAGAGAGAGAGAGAGAGAGAGAGAGAGAGAGAGAGAGAGAGAGAGAGGAACATCAACCTGGCAGATAGCACAGCAGATAGACAGATAAAAGGCAGACAGAGAGACAGGTGGACACACACACTACAAGCGGCAGTAAGATTAAAAAACACACACACGCACACACACACACACACACACACACACACACACACACACACACACACAGAAGCAGGTTAATAATAAACAATGAAATAAAAAAAGAAAAAAGCTCTACTCTCTCTCTCTCTCTCTCTCTCTCTCTCTCTCTCTCTCTCTCTCTCTCTCTCTCTCTCTTTCAGTGTCTATTTATCTATCTTCCTGTCTGTCTATATAACTATCTATCTGTTCATCTCTCTCTCTCTACTTAAATCTCTCTCGTTCTATTGTTCTATCTATTCATTTCTTTTTACTTGTGCTCATGTTAGAATTTCGTCGAAGAATATTACGAAGCTAAAAGATATATAACAAAACTTCCTTTAACAATCGCTATCACATCTCTCTCTCTCTCTCTCTCTCTCTCTCTCTCTCGTGTTTGTGTGTGTGTGTGTGTGTGTGTTACTGAGGGAGTAAGACAAAGGTGAAAGATGTAGAACAAGAGAGTGGAGGAGGAGGAGGAGGAGGAGGAGGAGGAGGAGGAGGAGGAGGAGGAGGAGGAGGAGGAGGAGGAGGAGAAGGATGAGGAGAAAGCCGAGTACCCGAGGGAAGGAAGAAAAGGCAACAATAATGGTGACGTATGCTATTGATGGAAGATGGAGGGAAGGGGGAGACTAGGAAGGCTGGAGGTACAGGAGGAGGAGCGGAAGAGAAAGGGGGAGGCGTCAAAGAGATAGGGAGGTATAGGGGTCCTTAGATTAAAATGTAACGGGGGAGGACATCCAGAAAGGGGAGATGGGGTGATGAATGTAGGTAGGGGAGATGAAAAATGGGTGGGGAGAGGGTTATGCTGTGGGAAGAGGTGGAAGTCTAATGTCAACACTACCCCCAACCTCCCCCTTTCGGCTGTCTCTCTGGTTGGTGGTGATGGTGGTGGAGGTGGTGGTGGTGGTGGTCGGGGGGGATGGTCCGCGGGGAGTGCTGTGGTTCTGGTCTGAAGAGTGTATGTATGGCTGGCTCTTTGTGGGATCTTGTGTGTTCGTCGACGTCAGAGTGAGGTATCAACCTTGATTACCTGTGTGTGTGTGTGTGTGTGTGTGTGTGTGTGTGTGTGTGTGTGTGTGTGTGTGTGTGTGTGTGTTAGTACATAATTCAGTCACGAGATATCCTAAAAAAAAAGTTTCGGTACAATTATTGCAACACGCCACTGCTGTTCCTTCCAACCCAGAAAGTAAATGATTATGAAAAGATGAATGGAAGCTTAGCATAGGAAATAAAATATTGCATCTCAGCTGATACTGGAATGACGACCACCATTCGTTGTCCATCGCTTTATTCTGCAAGCCAATCTATGTGAGGCATTAGGATCAATATCAAGATCAGTATTTGCCCCCAGATAGTTCAGCAGGTGACACAATGCCTGCTCGCCTCGACTCGCATGAAAATCAGCACCAGAAGGCAGCACACAGAAGAAAGACTAGCACTGTTCATCATTTCATCACTTCCAAGCTTAGATGCTGACCCTGAGAGCTGGCGGGAACCTTACTCATCGAACCATTTATAAATAACATGTCCTCGCTTTATCATGAAGATCATGGCTTGATAACACTGAGTGCGTGCGTGAACAGCTTGCAGAGGTCTTGTCCACGTTCTTTCTCAACTCCTATTCACTTTCCTGCCTTCCTTTTGCCTTCCTGCAAACACACATTATTTTTGGAACAGAAGCGACACCGGAGGGCAGTATAGGGTTGTCCCAAGGTTTACTTAGGACCCTCCTCTCTCATGTGGTATTGTTCTCGTCTCTCTATTTATTTTTCCTCCTTTCGC
>NC_087157.1:2220000-2232500 GCF_035594125.1 Scylla paramamosain | reverse complement strand
CTCAGGCCGCGGCAAAGGTTACACGGAAGGGGCAAGAGTAGCTGGACTGCTTAGACCGGCGACACTGTTTAGCCGTTGTGATGAAACACGGGAAGGCTACAACATATTTTGGGCTTGACACTAATACTACTGATAAGAAGATTGATTATTATTACTGTCATCGTCACGGTCATCACGGAGTCTGTTGGTGCTTTCTGTACCACGCAAGTTTACAGTCACAACACACCGCATCCACAGAACAGTGAATATTACATTTTTTATTTTTTGTCAGAGTGGATGATTCCGCTGTTGTGCCTGTGTTTATTTCTGTGAATGTACGAAATGTAATTGCGGAGTTCACGTGGGGGTCAGTAAAGTGGTTCGAGAATGTACAAAACGATAGACAAGCATGCAGAGAGTTGGAATAGTTTTTTTTATATCTATATTTCTGTCCTGAATAAAAAAAAAGAAAAAAAAAACTCATTCAGAATACAGGACATCAATATCGAACTCCTCCACTTGTGGCATTTAGTCGCAAGTGCAGTCCTGTCCAATGCTGTTATCTTTTGCCAGCTGTTCATGTTCATATGTCAGTCAAGTGTTTATCTTGGGTAATTCTTGGTTCCTTCATTGCTGTCTTAATACAACTGGACTTAATTATACTGTTCTCTTAAAAAAAATAATAATAATAGTTTCTTTTCAATTTTTCCGTTTTCTATTTTCACTCTCGAAAAATATGACTCCTCTTATCACCATTACGATTGATCATTTCGGGGTCATATCATGCTTGTCCAGTCTTCGTCTCTTTCAACTTGCACGTTTCCTTCTTACTGGAAATACGTTTACACTGAATACACGGCACAGTCTCTCTAAATACGGTGAGAAATGATGACAAGCTCCTCACACCCTCCACCCCACCGCCCACACCTGTCCTGCCTGAAGCCCCTGCACTTCACCGTCAATTGGCTCACCTGTCATTCGCTGGCCATCCAATACCCCTTCATTTCACCTTCCCACCGCTTCCCATTCCTTCCGATATTTTTACTCCCTCACCTGCCCACACCTCTCACCTGCTCCCCAGTCCACCTTCGATATTCACACTGGCCGCTCGGCAAACACTGTGACCTCGACCTGTGGGAGTCATCTATAATTCAAGGGTGCTATGATGTCCCGGCGAGCGTCTGTATATATTATGATAGAGGAGGTAACGAGCAGTGCGAGATATGTATTCTGGGTAAAAACACATACACACACACACACAAACAAACAGCGACCATCACCACCAATAATAGCAACAATAACAACAACACGCAAGTATGTACATGAAGATCACGGACGGGGCTAATTTAATAAGTAAGGAAGGACCCAAAATAGCACGGAAGAAGTGGGTCATATGTGTGTGTGTGTGTGTGTGTGTGTGTGTGTGTGTGTGTGTGTGTGTGTGTGTGTGTGTGTGTGTGTGTGTGTGTGTGTGTGTGTGTGTGTTGCCGTATACCGCAGGATCAATAGGCCGCCGCTGGATGTTCGCGAGGACCCGGGGTTACCTCCTGGGGCCCACCACCACCTAGGGCACGCTGATGGGCCGATGGACGCGATAAAAGGCAGTATGGGGGATGCAGGTAAGGTGAAGCAGTGGTATAAGCTCGCGAACCTAACGAGATGAAGTCACTGATTAGGGCGTGTTTGTTGAGTCTCATGGGTAAGTCAGTGTGTTTTGTTGCATCTCTCTCTCTCTCTCTCTCTCTCTCTTTCCACCACCACCTCCACCACCATCACAGCCAACCAGCAACAACACCAACATATCGACAGGAATTAAGGAAGGAAGGGAGAAGGAAGCAGACACTCGACTTGTTCTATTATTTGAGAGGCGACTATGGAGCGGCAGGGAAAGGGTCGATTGCAGAGCCGGGTAGGACCAGGTGAGGGGAGGGAGGGAGGGAAGGAGGGTGGGAGAGAAGGAAGGAAGGAAGGAAGGAAGGAAGGAAGGAAGGAAGGAAGAAGGAAGGGTGGGAAGGAGGGTAGGAGAGAAGGAAGGAAAGAAGGGAAGAACGAAGGGAGGGATGGAAGGGAAGGAGGGAGGGGAGGGAGGGTAGGAGAGAAACGAAGGAGGGAAGGGAGGTTAGAATGAAGAGACGGAAGGAAGGAAGGAAGGAAGGAAGGAGGGAGGGGAGAGAGGGAGGGGAGGGAGGGTAGGAGAGAAAGGAAGGAAGGAAGGAAGGAAGGAGAGAGAGAGAGAGAGAGAGAGAGAGAGAGAGAGAGAGAGAGAGAGAGAGAGAGAGAGAGAGAGAGAGAGAGAGAGAGAGAGAGAGAGTGTGTAGCAAACGACACAAAATAAGAAAATAAAGAAAACACTAGGAAAAGAAGGAAAGAAAGACAAAAAAATAGATAAACTGATCAAGGAAGGAGAGAAAAAAACAAATAAAAGTGATGAGAAATAAAAAAAAATTGTAGAAAGAAGGAAGAAAAGTAAGATGAGAGGAAAGATGAGAGAAAGGCAACAGAGAAGAAAGGAGAGGGTGAAGAGACGGAAATAAATAGATGGATAGATAGATAGATAGATAGATAGAGAGAGAGAGAGAGAGAGAGAGAGAGAGAGAGAGAGAGAGAGAGAGAGAGAGAGAGAGAGAGAGAGAGAGAGAGAGAGAGAGAGAGAGAGAGAGAGAGAGAGAGAGAGAGAGAGAGAGAGAGAGAGAGAGAGAGGAGGAAGGAAGGAAGGAAGGAAGGAAGGAAGGAAGGAAGGAAGGAAGGAAGGAAGGAAGGAAGGAAGGAAGGAAGAAGAGAGACAGTGAGAGAGAACAGAGGGATGGATGGAGGGAGCAGGGAAGAAAGAAACAGGATGAAAGGAAGGAAGAAAGGAGGAAAGGAGGGAAGGAAAGGAGGGAAGGAATGAAAGAAGAAAAGGGAGGCAGTTGGGGAGGGAAGAAGAAAGGGAAGGAGAGAGTGAGGGATGAAGGAATTAGGCGAGAGGCAAGAAATGAATGAAGGAAGGAAGGAAGGAATGAATTACGGACGTGACGAAGGAAAGGAAGAGAAAAGGTAAGTGAGTGTAAAGACAAAAAAAAATCTGTGAAGCAAGAAAGTTAGGAAGGAAGGAAGGAAGGAAGGAAGGAAGGAAGGAAGGAAGGAAGGAAAGAAGGAAGGAAGGAAGAGGGAGAGAGGCAGACAGAATATTAAGCATTTTATTTGATAACCGAAAAAGGAAATTAGGTAACATGTACAAAAGAAAATGGAACACGAGAGAGAGAGAGAGAGAGAGAGAGAGAGAGAGAGAGAGAGAGAGAGAGAGAGAGAGAGAGAGAGAGAGAGAGAGAGAGAGAGAGAGAGAGAGAGAGAGAGAGAGAGAGAGAGAGAGAGAGAGAGAGATTTGCTACGTGAAGGAAATCAATAAACGCGAGAAAACGCCGATAATAATAATAATAATAATAATAATAATAATAATAATAATAATAATAATAATAATAGTAATAATAATAATACCGTGAAAAAAAAAACAGTATAACACGATAAAGCGAAATGTACGATTACTTAAAAAAAAAAAAGAAAAAGAAAACGGACTTCAAGAGTTGCAGAAATGAACCATAAAGGAAATGGCAAGAAGAAATGAAGAGGAAAGACGAAGAGGAAAGACGAAGAACATAAAAAAAAAAATAGAGGGGAAGGAACCGAGGAAGAGGCAAAGATGAAGAAGGGAAAGAGGGAAATGAATGATGATATACAAGAGAAAGAAAGACAAGGAAGACGTGCAGATGTGTAAGAGCAGGTAAACGAACAGAGGGTAAGACAAAGAGAGGAGAGAAAGAAGATACAGAAGACAAAGAAAGGACAAAGAGAGGAAAGAGGCATCGACCACAGCGTGTAGAGGCAGTGCACTGGCGATCAGGTGAGGCGTTAATAATTAAAGCCAGGTGTCTAAAACCGCTACAGGTACCCACGCAGGTCAGGTGGGATCCAGCTACACTGAGAGCAACACACACACACACACACACACACACACACACGGTCATTCAAAGTGATCATTTGCAACGTTAAGAGGAAAACTGGCACTGAGATTCAATTCCTGTGTTCCCTCATCACCATCAGTAACACCAAACACCAGCTTTCACCATCGACAACACCGTCATGTATTCTGTATGCGAGGACAAGGCTTGTATGAGCATATCCTCATTTTCTCTCTTACCTCAAAGTTAACTGTTGCTTCCATTCGACACACGCCTTGTTAACAGTGTCCAGGAGGTAGGCAGGGACGCAAGAGGAGGAGGAAGAGGAGGGGGCGGAGAAGGAGGAGGAGGAGTAGTAGAGATGGTGAGCGTGCACAGAGTCGCTTCCGAGTCAGTGGTGGCGACTTAGTACAGAGATACGAGTTTTGTTGAGAATTTTTCTTGCTGATGCGTGATGGACTTTGATGGTTCGTTCTCTCTCTCTCTCTCTCTCTCTCTCTCTCTCTCTCTCTCTCTCTCTCTCTCTCTCTCTCTCTCTCTCTCTCTCTCTGTCTCATGGTACGGACAACGGGTCACCAATAAAATTCAGAGCAGTTATTTCCTCTCTCACATTTCTTCTCCCTCGCTCCCTCCTCTCGTGTTCGCTTTACTCGCCTCTGTGCCGTCCTTTCGTACTAAAAAGTTTCCAATAAAAAATCTACAGTTCACCTTTTGTCACTACGACGCCTCGTTTTCTTTCGTCTCTTTCTTTTTCTTTTTTTGTAACCTGTCACCAAACGTAACTTTTTATTGTTCTTTCTGAACTATTATTTTTGTTATAAATTTAGCTTTGTTTCGTTTATTTATTTTTTTTCGTCATCCTATCGGTGAGTCTATCTGCCTGTCAATCCGCAGTCTATCTCTCTATCTATCTATCTATCTATCTGTATATCCATGTGTATCCAAATAAAAACGGGTTTCAATGCAATTTTAACGAAAGGTGGCGCAGGAGCCGAGAGAAAACTGGCTAGATTTTGAGGCGGATCCGAATACGCAAATAAATCCAGGAAGCTTTTTTTTTTTTTTTTTCACACAAGTCTATGGAGAGTTGCGATTTCCACCCTGATCTTGGTCACTGGTAGACTTCTGCGGCTCTCTGTCATCCTTCCTACCTTCCTTCTTTCCTTCCTGGTCTGCCTTCCGTCCTGTTGTTGTGAGATCATAAATTTTACACTGCCCTCATTCACATTATCATTGCTTCTATTACCACTTCTATCAATCTTATCATCATCCACCGTCAAAATCGCAATGTGAAGTCATTTTTTGGTCAGTTTGTTCCTCTTTAAACTTTTTTTCCGACCAGTGTGCGTTTTCATTTCTCCTCCTCCTCCTCCTCCTCCTCCTCCCCTTACGTTCCTCTGTCTTGTATTTTCCCTCTTGCTGTTTTTTTTCGCTACTCATTCTTCAAAAAGGTTCTGACTTTGCCCTGGTTCGAGAGAGAGAGAGAGAGAGAGAGAGAGAGAGAGAGAGAGAGAGAGAGAGAGAGAGAGAGAGAGAGAGAGAGAGAGAGAGAGAGAGAGAGAGAAAGCAAGTGAGAAGCGGACCTGGATGGACGGATAAAGAATCAGTGAGGTTAGCCGAGCCTTGAAGGGGATGTGAAAGCTAAGCCTTAGATTAAAGAACGGCACGAACTGGGAGAAGGCGAGGACACTTACACTACTGCAGCTGGCTTAACATGTACACCCATAAGAAGTAGAAGCTGCAAGAAGTCGTGAGGTGTGGTAATCCCCGTAGGAGACAAACCAACATATCTATTATTTCCACGTATCATCCTTAGCCATAAACTTCACTAATCTTGCTTCGATGTGATTTTCTAGTGTTAGTACAGTCTGTGGTGGATTGCTGTGAAATAGTGCGAGGCGAGGGAAGAACCAGGGGGACTCGGTGAAGCAGGCACTACATAGGCACTCACACAGGACATCTAGTTAATGAGAACCACATGCTTCGCCACAACAAGGGTTTTTGTCCCGAACTAATGACCTCTATGGTGTCACCCTTCACGCGAGCCTCCTTTTGAAGCTCCTTTCATTACTCCCCCTCCTCCCAGTCTCTCCCTCCTCCTCCTGAACTTTTCCCACCTCCTCATTCCCTCCCGCAAGCAACTTTCCCGGCTGTGTCAAGGAGGGCGAGGTAGAGTGCCTCCTCTTTCCAGACCACAAGTACACCGGAGTGCGCGCATCAAACAGATAAAAGAATGGACGGGAGAAAGAATGAACAGGGGAGAGGTAAAGGAGGAGGAGGAAAAGACAAGAAGAAAAAAAAGGAAAAAAAGAGAAGGAAAAAAGAAAATAATAATAAGAATAAAAATAAACAACGAAGAAAGAAGAGAAGAATGAAGAAAGAAAATAAAGAAAAGAACGAATTGAAATAACGAGAGAGAACGTGAGATGAGAATGAGAGAGAGAGAGAGAGAGAGAGAGAGAGAGAGAGAGAGAGAGAGAGAGAGAGAGAGAGAGAGAGAGAGAGAGAGAGAGAGAGAGAGAGAGAGAGAGAGAGAGAGAGAGAGAGAGAGAGAGAGAGAGAGAGAGAGAGAGAGAGAGAGAGAGAGAGAGAGGCCAAAATAGAAGTGGCTAGAAGTTCTTTGAGTGGCGCCTGGAAAAAAAAAAAAAAAAAAAAAAAAAAACACTTACACCATTGTGGGTCAGACGACACGAGGTGTGCTGCCCGGGGCTGGGGACGCGAAGGACAGAAGCACACACACACACGCACACACACACACACACACACACACTTAGGAGGCTGCGAGACGTGAAAGGGAAGGTGAAGGGAAGGCTGGACGGTGAGGGTCAGGTCAAAGTGTGAATGTACGAGTCTACAAGGATGAGAGGAATGGTGATGATAGTGATGGTGGTGATGGTGAGCAATACAGGGACGAGAAGGAATGACGAGCAGGAAAATAAACGTAAGGAAAGGTAGGAAGAGAAGCAGGGAGAGGACGAATATGCCATGATACAATTACCCCGAAAGTTTGAACTATTTTTAGAAGGCAACGAGAGATAAGTTTAGTGTCTCCCAACCTCATTCCCTCCACCATTACTCTTCTGACTTCACTCCCTCTCTAATCCTCTAGTCTTCTCTCTCTCTCTCTCTCTCTCTCTCTCTCTCTCTCTCTCTCTCTCTCTCTCTCTCTCTCATCCATAAGGCGAGAGGAGGGCAAGGATCGTCAGTTGGGTTGTGGCTCGCGGCAGTGTCCTGATGAAAGAGTTAGCGCTCCATCGTGGCCATACACACCGCTATATAACCTTCTTGCGGAGCCATAATTCAAAAACAAATATCCATGCCAGTGAAAAAAAACAAAACAATTGCATCACCATCACCATCATCATCATCATCAGCAGCAGCGGTAGCAGCATCTATTGGTGTGTTTCAGGAACTCTCATGATCAATATACTTGTACACAGTAAATATTTGCACAGTTTACAACGAAAAAAAAAAGATGAAATAAAACCTGAAATAAATGCAAAGACGAAGTTTATGTTGCTTCATTAATATTTTCTCAGTGACAGTCTTGGAGAATGCATAAAAATACATGGTTACGTTTATGATGTGAATGTTTTACAGACTTGCCCTGATTCACCGAGGAAATTTATAAATTATTCTGCACTCTCATGGCGATATTTCTATGATCTAGTTTACCTTTTAAATATTTGGCGTCGTGACGTGGGCTTCGCGGCGCGCCTCATGCTCCCCGGGCCGCGCCGCCAGCTGAGTCTAGTGTTAGCTTTTTTTTGTCGGATTTTTCACTGCTGCTTGCCGGATTTAAGCTAACAAGCGCCATTAAAAACTCTTATTAACTTTATGAAGCAAAATCATCATCTTCACCCTCACTCCCTCCCTCCCTCCCGCCCTCTGTATCTGTCTCTTCTCTCTGACTAGTGCCTGCGCGCACAGACAACCCCACACCTATCCATCACCCCCCCAACCCCACCCCCCCACACACACACGGTGGTGATGCCGTGTTTGTTTTCGGTATAAAAGTATATTTTACATTTTAATAATTTACGACACCCGCGCAAGTCTCTCCAAGTAGCTAAAAGAGAGAGAGAGAGAGAGAGAGAGAGAGAGAGAGAGAGAGAGAGAGAGAGAGAGAGAGAGAGAGAGAGAGAGAGAGAGAGAGAGAGAGAGAGAGAGAGAGTGTTTGTGTGTGTGTGGTGTGGTGTGTGTGTGTGTGTGTGTGTGTGTGTGTGTGTGTGTGTGTGTGTGTGTGTGTGTGTGTGTGTGTGTGTGTGTGTGTGTTAACATAAGAGCACAAGAACACAAGAAAATAAGGGAAGCAGCAAGAAGCCATTAGGCCTACACGTAGCACTTCCTGTATGCAACATGCCTACAAATTTCCACCTACCATCCGTACTAGACAACCGAAATTTACTCCTATACCAGGCACACTGTCCCTGTGAACCCCGTGGCGCAGGTGTGAGGGGAAGCACGTAAAAATGTCATGTTTTAAAGCAACATCACCGGAAATCTGCTACATGAACCAGCAGTACTTCCCCCGCAGCACACGTAGCGGCGTCTGGCAAGCTGAGCGGCATTACATATGGACTCCACGAGCGTTTACATGTTGTGAAGGGAAAATTTATATGAAAATAACTGGTACTAACGTTTGAGTCAGTCAGTCAGTGTCTCTCTCTCTCTCTCTCTCTCTCTCTCTCTCTCTCTCTCTCTCTCTCTCTCTCTCTCTCTCTCTCTCTCTCTCTCTCGTTTCCTCTCCATCACCCAAATCTCTTCTTCACGATTCTCTAATCCCTGCTCCTCACAGTATTTATCTTCCTCCTCTTCGTACCCTTTCTATTTTTGGGCCGCTTCTTTACCTTACCCTTTCTTCTCCTTCCTCTTCTCTTTCCGCCGGCCGCTCTCTTCCCTTCATCTCTCCAGACTCCTGCCTTGTTAGGTGCAGTCACTTGGGTGTTATTATTATTTTTATAACCTAATCTAAAGACCTTTCTGTCCAATCTTCCATCTCTCTCTCTCTCTCTCTCTCTCTCTCTCTCTCTCTCTCTCTCTCTCTCTCTCTCTCTCTCTGGTGGACATCTATAATTCACTACAGTAAGGTAATTTTTATTCCGGTATTTGGCAGCATGACATGACTTAAGCAGTGTAATGATGCAGTGTGCAGACAGCTTAGTCTTGAAGGTCGCGGTGATCTGAGGTTGTTGGAGGGTGGCGGTGAAACTATACTACCTACGCGTTCCTTTTCTATTTCCCTCTTGATCTTGTAACTCAACTCTGAAAATTTTAGGGTCCGTCAATATCATAAAAAAAAGGGAAAAAAAAAATCGATGGTGACCTGCTATGGTGAATTTTGCTACTCTCTCTCTCTCTCTCTCTGTGTGTGTGTGTGTGTGTGTGTGTGTGTGTGTGTGTGTGTGTGTGTGTGTGTGTGTGTGTGTGTGTGTGTGTGTGTGTGTGTGTGTGTGTGTGTGTGTGTGTGTGTGTGTGTGTGTGTGTGTGTGTGTGTGTGTGTGTGTGTGTGTGTGTGTGTGTGTGTGTGTGTGTGTGTGTGTGTGTGTGTGTGTGTGTGTGTGTGTGTGTAAATTAAGGACAGAATAGCTGAAGGCCCTCAACCGCTGCTCGCCAAACGTGGGTCTTCATGATAAACAAATCCTTCATATTATAATTAAAGTGTTAACCAAAGACAAGCTCCATGATCAGAATAATACTACATAAAAGCTCCATATTCTCTCTCTCTCTCTCTCTCTCTCTCTCTCTCTCTCTCTCTCTCTCTCTCTCTCTCTCTCTCTCTCTCTCTCTCTCTCTCTCTCTCTTCATCCTGTCCTCTCCTCAAGCTCCTCCTCAGGTCACGGCGAGGCGAGGCTGGGAATCCTCTTTCTCATATTGATCTGGCAGGATTCAGGATCTCTAATTGCGTCTGTTCCCAAGTTGGAATCGATTCTCTCTCTTGATGAAGATTACTATGTCTTCAAAATACTGAAACACATCACAACACAAGGACACGCGTATTGCACAAACAACAACATCTCCTTCTCTTCATTATACCGCATAAGTTAAAACGATTTGTATCTTGGGTGTCTAAAGAACAGTATGGGAAAGGTGCACTTAGAAGGACAACAAAGGTAGGATCTGTGGGAGCTTAGTGGGTGTTTCGAAAGGTTTAAGTAAGGTAAGGCTACTTGTGGTGCTGCTTCTACCAAAAAAAGGTGACAGATGACCTTTAATCCTCTGAATGCTATTTGGTACACCTTTCCTGAATTACTAATCATTCTGAGACATCTTTACTTGTTCGAAAGCCACATCTAATCTTTAAAACAGGGCAGAAATTGCAAAATCTGTTCTTTCCATTGCTAACTTTCTTGTAGATGCTATTAAAGACTTTAAATATTGCTTCTATTGCTGCTAATTGTCTCGTACCGCAGTGAACGAGTATTGAAGTCACGGGAATCATTCGAAAGGAGAGTTCCAGATCGTGGCAGGAAGAAAGATAGAAGCGGAGAATGATCATGAGCGTAGGAAGGATGAGAGAGAGAGGAGGGAGGATTATGAAGGAACAAAGCAATGAAACCGAAAGGAAAGTTCAAGTGAGAGGCAGGAAGGCGGAACTGTAGAGAAGAGATCACGACTTGGAGGGTGAAGGGGATAAAGAGGAGGACGGGAAGACCTTGAAAGAGCGAATAAATGAAGGCGAAACGAAAGTTAAAGTGAGAGGCAGAAAGTAAATGAAGGTGAAAGTTAAAGTGAGTGGCAAGAAAGGATGACTATGAGGGAATTACAAAAGGTGTGGAAACGAAGAAAAAGTTAGAAAGAGGCCGGAAGACGGAGGAAAAGAAGTGAAGATAACTATAGGGAGAGAGAGGATAAGAAGGCAGCGTGCAAGGAGGGAGGAAAAACTTGTAGCACTGTGAAGAACAACTATTCTGAGTCACCGCGAGAGAAACTTTTCCATCCCACGCGAAAAATGGAGGCGTAAGGATGTCGAAGTGTGGGATGGTGGGAACGTTACTTTTTTCTCTTTCGTTTCCTTGGATTCTTTTCTTTCCCACCCAATTTCTTTCCTTCTGTTTCTCTCTACTGTTTTTATTTCTCGCCGTATTTCGCGAGGAATTAATATATGTACTTTGTTACCTTAAATTTTGTTGTAAACACACACACTCTCTCTCTCTCTCTCTCTCTCTCTCTCTCTCTCTCTCTCTCTCTCTCTCTCTCTCTCTGGCATCCCGTCACTCAATAACATAACTTATTTGACAGCACCATCCCATTTTTCGCTCCATGGTCAGCAATTTCCAGAGACAAGGAAGGAATGAAAACAGCAGAGATGTGGCACACGTAGGCATTCGGTTGTATAATTGAAAATGGCGCGGCGTAACAGCATAAACCAAACAAAAAAATCCACGGTACCCTCTTTTCTTTTTTCACGTTTCATTCTGTATACATTTTCTCCTTCTTCCTCCCGAGTCATTTTTTTTTCTTACGCAACACGCCATTCCTCTCCCTTACTTGTCCCCAGCACTTTGTCTCTGCCCTTCCATCTCTCAGTCTTCCATTACGTGAGTGTAGGACATTTATCCTTCTCTAACTTTCCCTTCTCACCTCCACAGCGACTTTTCACGCCATAATCCATCCCCACCAATGGACAATTTCTCTCTTCTGGCCATTTGCCCCTTCTGGAAATCTCGCTCGCCCTCCGAAATGTATTTAATCATTAACTTAAACTAACACAACATGGTATATGCAATTAATAACAATGATTTTAGTCTGTATTTCGTCATCGCAGCAAAGAACTGTCAGATTTACACAGAGGGGGAGCGAGAATGTCTAAACGGGAAAATGTCAGAAGGGGAATCAACTCCACAGGGCGGGATTTGTCATGAGTTCAAATATCACGAGGGTGGGACATGTTCAGCGGGGAACATGACCGCGCCTCCCACTCCCCGTCTCTCTCCGTCCATTCCGGTGACACTCGCACTGATTCCCTCTAACCCGGACAATCACCAGCCTGAGAGTGAACACCGAGCCTCGCACACAGGGAATACGTGAGTGGTCGCAGAGGTGGCAAATGGCGCTCAGTATCAGTAAGTGTAGCAAGGAGGAAGAAAAAGCACGTTAAACAACACTACTTCAAAGGGTAATGTAGTAGTGATAATAACCACGATCTCCGCTCTAGAAAGCCATGTATGATTACTTATAATGCGACGAACAGAGTATTTGGCTTCATTAATACCAACGTAATAAAACAGCTGATGCAATTTGAAGGTTGTACTGAGCTTCGGTTCTTAAGAGTAGTGTGGTGCAAAGTTCTGGTCTCCATATTACAGGAAGGAGGTATTGACGCTAGAGTCTGTGGCCTGTGCAGTGAAGGATGAGTAGATGATCTGATGAAAACTATCTTACCAATATGATTTAAAGCACCTTACTCTTCATTCACTGGAAAGACTCAGGCTGCATTGTGATGTAAGGATTGGATGTTTTAATTTAAAAGGCTCAACAACGGCGACATAAATTACGTTTTTTTTTTTTTTTAGTTAGGAAAAAATTCAGAACTCTAAATAATTTAAAGATTTTTTTTTACAAACTAGGTTGTAGATGAGT
>NC_087157.1:2187500-2217500 GCF_035594125.1 Scylla paramamosain | reverse complement strand
AAAAGTTAAATTCCTGTGAAATTATGCATTATTCATCCATAAAACTTTTGTGATGGTAGAACAAAAGGATTTTTCTTGCTAGTTAGCCAGAGAGAGAAGGAGGGAGAGAGGGGAAGCGGATTGGAGAACGCAGGGCACGGAAGAAGCGCCTAATAAGAGTGAGTGACGGAGTGATGAACGCAGATGGAGGAGGCAGGGCCAGGTGGCGGCGGCGGCTGGGGAGTGATAGGCAAGGAAAGAGGGTAAAAGGACAGTGAAATATGAAACACACAAGGGAAAACAAGTGGTACAAAAAGTGCTAGTAAAATTGAATAAAAAATGTGGAAATATGATAGGCAAATAACAACAGCCGTTTTTAACTCGATATAACAGCAGCCATTTTTAATTCGATATATAGATACGTCCCGCGTACAGAACTGTGGAGATATTGGGAAACACGAGGAGGGAGAACGGATGCTGGGCGAAGGAAGAATACAGGATGATCGGAAGGAGGAGAAAGAGATTACTGAATTAATCTTAAGAAATTAAAAAGATAAATTGAAAGGAGAGAGAGAGAGAGAGAGAGAGAGAGAGAGAGAGAGAGAGAGAGAGAGAGAGAGAGAGAGAGAGAGAGAGAGAGAGAGAGAGAGAGAGAGAGAGAGAGAGAGAGACACGACCATACCACAAGCTAAAACACATGGCTTTATTCATTTAATACTGTACTATCGTCATCAATCTTCATTATAACTGTCATCATTAAGGTTACTATTAGCATTATTTTCGAAGAGTGACAACCCGGCTATTATTGTCAGCTCAAACTTAGGAGTAAAAGGGAAGATCTTGATAGTAATGCATCTTCTCCAGGATCCCGCCACGTCCTCCTCTTATAGTTAAATTAATCGTTTTTCTCTTCCTGTACTCTCAGACGGCATTCCTTTACTAGTCAAACACACATCCAACACGTGGCAATTCATTACACTTAAGTCATATTTTCTAAATTGACGTCTGCGAAACTTGTTCAGATCTTGCCAAATTTCCAGGCATAGTCGAGATTTTTAAAGAAGTTTCGAAGTTTTATTAGGTTACTGTCGTCTGAAAGCACACTCGTATAGCATTTTTTTTTTTCTAACATGTTATATTTATAATTAAACAAAAGGAACTCATCGCAAAGTTCCGCCAATCCCTCATGGAAGCAATACGGAAGGAAATCTTAACACAGCGAACTCCAAAAGAAAAATCTTGCTGAAGTAAAAGTCTGGATCCGAATGAACGTACAGGTTAGTCTCAACATCTAAAAACTATTTCATATTATCCAGAGTCCAATGTCCACGCACGAGTAGTCTATGAACATTGCCAGAGCCACCCTTCCACGCACGCTGTTTACTGAAATGTGCAGGTAACCTTTCGTGATATCCTTCAGATAGATAAACAAACACCAGGCGGAAATACATATAACTTCTACTAACTTTGCTGGTGGAAGTAAAAATAAATCCTAATAAACGAACCAGAATAAAACAGAGATTGTGGCTCCACATGCTGCAGTCTTCAGTGATGAAACCTCATGATTGTCCTCATCTGTCCTCGCATCAGGTAAATTTCAGTGCATCCCTGCAATGGCTTCTTTTTAATTATCTTAAGAAAAAAGAAAAGAAAAAAAGGAAAACGCCATATCGAATAACACGTTCTTTTTCTCTTCAAGTGTCGGTGGACAGCGCACCCAATCGTCTCTCTCTCTCTCTCTCTCTCTCTCTCTCTCTCTCTCTCTCTCTCTCTCTCTCTCTCTCGAGAGAGAGAGAGAGAGAGAGAGAGAGAGAGAATGACTACTCGTCTCCACCAATGCCTCTTTGAAAAAACACACACACACACACACGGAGCACATACCCATACACGCAGTGCTCCAACAGAACCACCACCTCCCGTGTCCTCTTTCACATGAATAGTGTACATACTCACAAGGGCGCAAGACGTGTGGGACTTGGGGGCGCGTCCTGGTCTGTTTTTGTGCCCCCTTAATGTACATAATGGAAGGGAGGGGAGCGGTGAGGAAGGAAATGGGACGAGATGCTGATGACCTCCGGATAGGGTGGAATAGCTGATAGCTTGACGAGTGGATGGGAGGAAAAGCCAAATAGATGAAGAAGGGAAAGAAATCAGAAGAAAATAGAGGAAAACAGTTAAGAAAAGATGATTCAAGGAAAATAGAGGGAAACTGATGAGAGAGTTGATATTTGAGAAGTGAAGAAAGGAGAAGGATGAGGCTTATAAGGAAAAAAAAAAGGGAAGAGGATCTAGGGGAAATTAATACACGAGGGGAAAGCACTGCATGCACTCACGAAAGGTGAATAATGAAAGGAAGAATGTGGATGAATTGCGGAACGGGATGTGGATGGCCGAGGGAGAAGAAGAAGAAGAAGAAGAAGAAGAAAAGAAGAAGAGGAAGAAGAAAGGAAGATTCAGAACCAAGCATTCGAGGAAGTATCACAAGAGTCACGTATTCGTCTCCTTCATTGTTTAGTTTTCATTTAGCAGCAGATAAGGAGAGGCGGTGAGTACTCGTCCCAGCACCGTGGTCGCCCTGCACTGCCGATATACAAGAAAGGGAATGTTTAATATTTTTACATTTTTTCACCTCGATTCTGTTGTTCAATTAAATAATTTTTGTTTTTAAGACATTTGCTTCAACTTCTGTATATTTTTCATCAGGAAATTTGTGTCTATGATTAAAAGGTAAAACGTAAACTGAAGCCATTTAGCGTAGAGTATTATTCCGACTGTAACAAAACATTTACAGCAAAGTACGATAATTGTAACATCCTTGGTTGACTTTTAAGTTTTGACCAGTCCCTCCTAGACCGGTATCCTGCCATGTGGTATTTCTGTCTTTTCCCATTAACACGTGGTGCATATAGAAATCCCGGATGTTATTATTCCAGCGCCTAGCTATGGATATATCTGGGCAAAAACAGTTTTGAAGGAAAATAAGTGGGATTGTGCTGTTAAATGATTTGTTGTCAGAAAAAAGTTCGGTTCGTGACTAAGACAAGAACAATGTTGCAAAGCTCTGTCTCCTGAATCATCGTACCTTGCTGTAAACTTCTGGTACAGTCGGATTGGTACAGTCGGATTTTTTAAAGTGTCGTGACCTTTCCGTGAGGATTATCGACCTCTCCTCAAAATGTATCTTATGGCGGTGGTAGAAACAGACAGACGGACGGAACATTTTAGAAATATACTGGATAATGGAATCATATCTTTCTATTCAATTACACTGTTGTATTAAAATCTCCGCAACTGAATGAACCAATATAACTTATGTAGATGAATTAAGCTACAAGGAAAGGAGAAAAAAGAAAAGAAAAACATACAGCTTATCAAACAATTCGGCAGCCAAAAAAGCCATTTATTACTCATGCGACCTGTGAAGAGCACTAGACAACATTTAACTTGATCTCCACGGAAAAAGCTGTGTCGTAAAATACCAGAATGGCTTATACATATTCGAGAAATGTTTGGGTGTCAGCAAAACTTCAATGCTAAAATGTATCGAGTGCAGCATTACTTTCCCAACAAAATCTTTAGAGCATGGAAACAACCTTCACCTTTGATCATGCAGTGTTATCACCAGAAAACTTATTTGTAAAAGCCCCTCTACCCTTCCTCGGGCCAAACTCCCACTAAGCCTTTCACTCCACGGCTGCGGTGCTTCATTCCATTTACCTCCATTATTAAGGGCGCGCAGCCTAGATTGAACCGTGAGGCCTAGGTGGTCTGATTTCATGCAATTTATTCACTCTCCCCTCTCTCTCTCTCTCTCTCTCTCTCTCTCTCTCTCTCTCTCTCTCTCCCTCTCTCTCTCCCTCTCTCTCAAACACCCCTGTAAGTCCCCCACACACACACACACACACACACACACACACACACAAGAACGGAGGGTTACTAAAGGAGGCAAGAGATGGGGAGTGGTTCGAGTTTCTTGTTTACACTGAGTCTCAGGTTCCCCCTTCCCTCCCCACTCCGTTCCCTATCCCGCTTACCCTCACCTGCTCTGCTCTTTCACCTGATCCGCTGCTCAGGTGATTGATGACTCATCTTGCTAAGTCCTTAAAACATTATCGACATAGTACGTTCTCCTCCCTTCATATCCTCTTTACCCATTTTCTCTCTCTCTCTCTCTCTCTCTCTCTCTCTCTCTCTCTCTCTCTCTCTCTCTCTCTCTCTCTCTCGTTCCGTCACCTTCCCTGCCGCGATAAGGGCTTGGTGGCGGGGCTGGCGGGGCTGGCGGGGCTGGCGGCGGCGGGAAGGGAGCCGGAGAGGCATAATATGAGGTGAAGGTAAATGATGACGAGTGGAGACGCGAGGGGAGGAATTCTTCATCATTTTTGTGAATTTCATCATCATAAACTTAATAATATTGTTATTATTATTATTGTTAGTTACTATTATCATCACTATCACTACTGTTGCTACTAATATTACTATCATCATTATAATTATCATTCTTATCATCACATTCATTGTTTTTCAAGTCAGTGGTACCAATGCAGCGTCACTAATGGGAATTAAGGAAACACTTCAACAATGTGCCGCTCTAGTTTAAATTGCATGATTCTTCTGTTACTTCCTTAGCACAAGTTTTTGGTGATGCCTGAGCAGGTGGTGCCGCAAGAGTAGCAAGATACGCTGCTGATTCACGATGAAACTCCGCTTCGGACAAATGAAAAGTACTGTGTGTGTGTGTGTGTGTGTGTGTGTGTGTGTGTGTGTGTGTGTGTGTGTGTGTGTGTGTGTGTGTGTGTGTGTGTGTGTGTGTGTGTGTGTGTGTGTGTGTGTGTGTGTGTGAGCGCTTTTTTTTTCAACTATGTTTCCCGACATAAGATGCACTTCAATAGAAAGAGAAAAATTGCGTCAAAAGCCCGCTGCACCTCACGTGTTCACAATGTAAAGGCCCTGGATTGTCCTCGATCTGTTAACAAAAGGTGGTTTGAATGGTGCGTTATCTCGAAGCACAAAACCTTCTTAGATTCCTGTCTTAGATTACTTTAGTGGTAAATATCAATACAGAATGTGACTACGATGAGCGATGATACAAACAGCAATATGTGACTTGGCGGCGGTGTCGGTGAAACACAGACAGGCTATGAGTGTTTGAATTAAGCATATCACAAAATTCAGTAACATGATTGGGAAAATTAAAGAATCTTTACTTTTTGAACGCGAGAAATCTGACAAATGTTTAAAATATAAAGCGTTGCAAAGGGCCATTAAAATGCCTATTCCCCAACTACAAAATAAGATAAATATATATATAAAGGTAAAAAAAAAGCAATGCTATAATTTTGTTTTCTAAGATGCTTACAATTCTTTTCCTTAGTCAACTTACGGAACAGAACATCTTAATAGAATCAAAACACCGTTTTGTTGATGAAGGAAGGAGTGGTGCTTGAATCGCAGTGAAGCACGACACGCGGAGTGCACCTCACTTTGTACGCTGAATGATTAACACCACTGCTACCACCATTACTACTACTACTACTACTACTACTACTTACTACTTGTACCACCACCATCACCACACGTGTCTAAATGACCTCTCTCTCTCTCTCTCTTGATCAGTAATCTCGCCTATTTCGTCTTCCTTTAGTTGTCCTTAATGGTTTTTCTGCGAGCCTTCCTGCACATTAGCTTTCCGAGGCTTACTGTCCTCTCACGCATTTTTTTCCATTACACCATTAGCTTGCTCTTCCCTACCGACTTCCAGCACCTCATTCTCACTGTATCACACATTACATCCCCTTGCCATTCTCTGTTAACTTCTTAACTAAGCTCCGCCTGCCTGAACAGAAGCAACACATGCGACTCGGCCACCTCGTCGATGAGATAATGAAATATTTGCAATTAAAAATCATACTTTTGCCAATAGAACATCATTTGCTGAACAGTGCTGTTACTAGCCTCTTCTTATGTTTTATACATAAAAATTATGAAATTCTCTTATTATACTGTAAGAAAAGAGCGAAAAATTTCCATTCCAATTAATATAGAGCATTTGGATTAATTCATACACACATGCCGAGTCCATGTTAAATAAATCGTCCCATCAGATAAGACCAGTCGTGCAGACATGAATACAAAGCCACGGTAATAATTTTTCCCTGTAACGTGAGGGTGTCGCCGCAGGAAACCACTCAGACATCTGACTGACAAGTATTTGCTTGCGGTCTCGCCTCCCCGTGGGCATCCACATCCGTCTATGTATCTATAAATATCTATGTCTCTCTCTCTCTCTCTCTCTCTCTCTCTCTCTCTCTCTCTCTCTCTCTCTCTCTCTCTCTCTCTCTCTCTCTCTCTCTCTCTCACGTTATTTCTTCTTCGCTGGTTCTTTCTTCGCCGTCCTGTTAGTAATGTCTTTCGTCATACCTTCCCCACACCCAAGCCTCACGTGTGTCACTCACCACAACCACTCCTTCCCCTCACTCATAACCACTCTCATCCAAAGGCGGTTCCTGTCTTCTCCTCCCTTTCCCTTAATTTCTTGTGACCTGGATCCCTTATTGCCACAAAGCATATAAAGCAATTTGATGCTAATTGCCTTAACGCCCCCTTGCCGCCGCCTCCTGCTTGTGAACGGCATGTGTCTGCAGGAAGTGTTGATGTTCACTATATAACATGTGATGTGTTCCCCTTCCACTTAAGAGTATTTACTGTGCGATAGTAATTTGAGTTAATTATTTTCTACTTTAAAACATACAATACACAGACTAGACAGTAAATAGTTGCATACACACACACACACACACACACACACACACACACACACACACACACACACACACACACACACACACACACACACACACAATCACAAATGCACGACGGAAAATAAAATTATGCTATTGTTAAGGAAGAAAAAATCAGGATAAAAAAAAGGGAGACGTCTAATTTGCATAATGAAAACAGAATCCCCACAGAAATACAGAAGTTTGGAATCACCTGAATGAGCAAGTAGTTGTACCAGGAGAGAGAGTGTGCACCAGCTAATGAAGAGACTGGATGAGGCGGCACAGATATGGACAAGGAACTGCACGTGTGTACCTCAGACCCTGTGAATTACAAATAGATGCACACACACACACACACACACACACACACACACACACACACACACACACACACACACACACACACACACACACACACACAGACAGGCAGACACAAACAGACAAACACACACACCGCTGAACCATTCCATGTGAAGCTCTGCCTGCACTCGCGTGGCGGCAAAGCTTCAAACAACCACAGAAAATCCTTGCTTTTGGCGTGTGGTGGCGAGGGAGTCTGGCTTGGCAGAGAGGCCACGCATCCTCTCAGGCTCTCGCCATGGCAACCAAATACATACAACAACCTCGACCCACTCTGAGGAGGAGTTTGGAAAAATGTATTATTTCAGTACAGCTTCTTTACTCAGGGTGTAAAATAAATAAAAGAAGCGAGCTGATTTCAGTCCCCCTTAAATTCAGAATGTTCATTTTTTCTTTTATCTTTGACGCTTTCTATACTGCAACCTGTACCTGCACACCGAATTGTGTTGCAACACCTGAAGTGTGTGTGTGTGTGTGTGTGTGTGTGTGTGTGAGTGTTGGGGTGGGGACTTACAGGCGTGTTTACAAGAGAGAGAGAGAGAGAGAGAGAGAGAGAGAGAGAGAGAGAGAGAGAGAGAGAGAGAGAGAGAGAGAGAGAGAGAGAGAGAGAGAGAGAGAGAGAGAGAGAGAGAGAGAGAGAGAGAGAGAGAGAGAGAGAGAGAGAGAGAGAGAGAGAGAGAGAGAGAGAGAGAGAGAGAGAGAGAGAGAGAGCAGTACCATTGCGGCTATATATATACCTGCATTTGTCGGTCATTTGCCTTAACAAATTTATTCCGCTCAATTATTCCAATAAGCTCTGTGTGTGTGTGTGTGTGTGTGTGTGTGTGTGTGTGTGTGTGTGTGTGTGTGTGTGTGTGTGTGTGTGTGTGTGTGTGTGTGTGTGTGTGTTCTATGAATTATTTCTCAAAGAGGCTTGACAACAGCTGGTGCTTGCCTTGGGTTTGGATATCATATTACTTTCTATCTTCATTACTTAAATATCTTAAACCTTCTGCTCGCAATAACAGCGGCGGTGTCAGCAGCAAGGCTTTGGAGATAAGGATATATTTACATAATTCTTAAATTCATACACCCTTCTATAGCGTGTGGGGCGCCGAAACACGGTGGGCACTTCACGTGTCGCCTACACATCATGGTAAGGCAACACACGCTCCTGTCAGGGCAGCGGTTTAAAACATCCATGAAGGTCAGACCGTGGTAGGTCCCGGTGCCAGTTACTTGTACGCGAGAACAAACCATCCTAACAAAAAAGATGTTTTGTTGTAGATATACTTCCTGAGGAGGGAGGGATGAGACGGTTGGTCATCGCAGTCATATCACATGTAGTGGCCTTCATAACACTTATGGACTGCCGGCACGAGGCTCATGGCTGTAAATCAGAGGCCCAGGAGCATCCCGGCCCTCCACGCCACGGCTGTTGCTGCTCCAAGCACATCCCGCCGATCACAAACCGCGCGCATTTGCTGAAAGGGTGCAGCGCCCTCGTAAGGATGTTTATGATGTCAAAGTCCTGGAATATGCGCGTCTGACGCGTGACTCTCAGCGCCTATGCTGATGAATTTCTTGCTGTGCTGGAACGCCTACAGTACAGGTCGTTCTTGGCGCCGAGATGCACACTGGTATCAACAACGAGGCTCCTCAAGACACTGGGGAACTGTACTGACGCTGAGGCTGAAGAGGGGTCAGATGTGTATGTGGCGTTCGATGCCTAACTTTCTCTTTGTACGTGTGTGTGTGTGTGTGTGTGTGTGTGTGTGTGTGTGTGTTTCTCTCTCTCTCTCTCTCTCTCTCTCTCTCTCTCTCTCTCTCTCTCTCTCTCTCTCTCTCTCTCTCTCTCTCTCGGTACTTCCCCATCTCGCTGCAATATTCACCACGTTATCACCACTATCGCCACCCCGCTGCTACCGCCGCGCCTCCCTATCACCGCTTCTCCTCCTGCGTCTACTACTGTTATCTTTCCCCGTGTTCCTCCTCCTCCCCCTCCTCCTCTCCGCATCTCTCTTTTAATTATATTCCTCTCTTTATTTCTTTTTTTTCTCCTCTCCAGTGTTAGTTTGCAATTTTCTTCGTTTCGTTCTTTCTGTGGCTTTAACTTTCTTTTGTTCAATTATTGGTATCATCTTTTCCTTCGTTCTCATTTTCGTTTCCTTTACCCTCACATATGCTACATTTTTTATTGAATAATGGAAGCGCTATTAAAATAAGTTTAAAGTTATATGGGTTTCTTTTCTGCGGAATTTTATGTATAGGAAGATTTTGGCATGAAATACATTACAAAAATCTACAGAAAAGTCTACACGAGCGTGTAACGTGTGGTGCGTCTCTATTCCTCGTGCAAGGCACTTACGTCTTCCTGTCACATGAAACGTCTTTCTTGCGATGATAATTAAGTTAGGTAATTCTAAAGCAGAATGCCTGCAGAATCTTATAAGAATACCTGAGTAGACGTGGCAGTAAAAGGGAAAATTAGGTGACATGAATGTCAAAGGTTTCTTTTTCTAATGATTTTCTGTCAACCTGAATCGTATCCAGCCAGATGAGAGGCGGGGTTGACTGCGCGGCCAAACACAGGACACCGATACTGGCCAGCGTGGCCCTTACTGGAAAAATCTTCAAGTCAGTCACCGCGAGAGGCGAATGGTTTGCATGAGGGAGCGCTATAGGAGGCGTCATAACCAGCACAGGCATGACTCCCCTTCACTGCACACGCTGATAAGTTGGCATAGTCTACCCTGAGGGCCTAAATGGACTTTTATGTGGATCGACTTTATAGATGAATTCAGCACTTGGTCACCTGAATACTTTTGATACTCATGCTGCGAAAATTTAACAAATCATTCCGTATGTAAAAGTGTGTGCAATATTTCTTGCTCCGCCAGTGTGTTCATTAATACCCTGGATTTCAGAATGTTGTAAAACGACTAGAAGTGCATTATCCAACAAACTGAAGTTCCTTATACAAAATTATTAAGATGTATGAAGATGAAAATGAAGATTCTCTCTCTCTCTCTCTCTCTCTCTCTCTCTCTCTCTCTCTCTCTCTCTCTCTCTCTCTCTCTCTCTCTCTCCAATAAATGTAATTTTCATCACTTAAAGAGGAAAAGAATCCTCGCTTATTAATTCTGGAAATATACTGCATGTAAAAAGAAGAAACCGTACAGCTAACAAAGAATTACGCACACACTGTTGATGGTTTTGTCTGAGGCTCGATGAGCGGCAGGTAAGGGCGCGCCGCTGCGTCTGCCGCCCCTCTTGGCAGTTTTTTCACACCTACGTTGAGTAAAAATAATGATGGAAGTTTCCAGGTTTAAATCACTCTAGAGGTTTGCTTTTTTTTGGGAAGGGACGATAACATGAGAGAGAGAGAGAGAGAGAGAGAGAGAGAGAGAGAGAGAGAGAGAGAGAGAGAGAGAGAGAGAGAGAGAGAGAGAGAGAGAGAGAGAGAGAGAGAGAGAGAGAGAGAGAGAGAGAGAGAGAGAGAGAGAGAGAGGGGAAGAGAGGGTAACGGAAAAGAGGAAGGGAGGGGCAGGCCAGTGGGTTAAAGGAGATTGAAAATGGAAGGAAGTGGCAGTGATGGAGGGAAGGGAATTGCTGGAGAGAGAGGTAGATACCGACAGTAGCAGAGAGAGAAAGAAGAGGAAGATGGGGAGCAGAGAGGGAAAAGTATGTTAGACAACGGGCAAAACACTTCACTTCATTTTCCCCCAGCAAGAAATGTTACATACTGTCACCAAAGAGAGGAACTGAAAGAAAGTGAAGATGACAGAAGGTGGAGAGTGACAGAGCTATAGATGATTTAAGGGAGACGTGAAGATGAAGGCAGCGAGGTGGGCACTGATGTAGAGAAAGTAACAAAAGTAAAAAAAAAAAAGGAAAAGGGTTTTGAATGCCTTATATTAACGTAAATTGCTAATTAGTTGTGTTTGCCTGTCTGTCTGTGTATCTATCTATCTATTTGCTTATTTTTGCCCTGTGCGTTGCTCTCTCTCTCTCTCTCTCTCTCTCTCTCTCTCTCTCTCTCTCTCTCTCTCTCTCTCTCTCTCTCTCTCTCTCTCCCTCTCGTACCAGTTAATCTGTGTTAAAGCTTCCTCCCCACCCAGCCACACCCTGCGCCCCTCCTCTGCCTTTCATCGCCTCTAAAATCCCACTAACTGAATTTCTCCACCAAAGTAAACTCAAACAGAGGGGCGACTTAGCTGTACAATACTTTCACTTTGTAGGGTTTATTTTGTAGTAAATTTTCAGCATTTGAACTACACTCAAATATCAAGGCATTTGGTGTTCTTTTCCCCATCATCAACGAGTGAGGAGGCCTGTGTGCATGGGTGCAAGGGGGAGAGAACCGGTGAACAGTGCCAGTGAGTAGTTGCTTGTATTAATGAGGAAACTTTATAAAGTGAAGGACGACGGTGACACGTGTCTGAGTGCTTTTCTGCCACAAGAGTGAAGGAGTGTGAAGGGCAGGTGTGTGTGTGTGTGTGTGTGTGTGTGTGTGTGTGTGTGTGTGTGTGTGTGTGTGTGTGTGTGTGTGTGTGTGTGTGTGTGTGTGTGTGTGTGTGTGTGTGTGTGTGTGTGTGTGTGTGTGTGTGTGTGTGTGTGTGTGTGTGTGTGTGTGTGTGTGTGGAATCGGGACTGACAACACAAAAATCTGCCGTTGTTTGGTATAAACACGCATGTATTTTAAATATGAAATATATCTCTATAGCCTGCACACACACACACACACACACACACACACACACACACACACACACACAATGAGATCGAGCGGGCGTCTCTGTTCACCTGTATCGCCGCCTTGTGCCACACTAATTAGATACAGAAAAGTTTTCATAAAATTTGTGTCGCTAATAAACACAACCTACTGGACAGCACCTCCTTGTGCCGCCTGCGACTGCTACACCTACACAGCCTTGCAGTCTCAGTTGTACAGCTTAGTACTGAGCGTTCGGGACTCAAGGTACGGGTGGATAAGAGTACTGCGAGCCGAGGCTCCGAGCGGCGTTGAAATCTTATAGCGAGGGAGGCGTTGGCGCCGGTCACGACTCGCTTACCTCAACGTTGCCTTCCTCTTAACTTTTTGTTTCCGATCGATTATCAGCTCAGTCTTCAGTGTGTTGTTACTGTCGCATTTTCATTGAATTAAGATAAAATAAGGAAATTGTTCTATTTAGTGTTTGTTACTTTCTCCAGTCAAGTCTATCCCTCCTCCAGTGACTTTTTCTACGTCACTTTTCAACGAGGCGTTGACTGTCACCCCAAGCAGGTCCTTTCTTTTTTTCCAGAACAGGAAGGACCCCTCGTAGGGTCCAGCGCTCACAAGACACAGCCGTCGCCTCCGACCACTGTAGTCCAGCCGGCGCGCCCTCCCTCCACGGCTGTCTTTGGGAGACTAAAAAGCCTGCCACGGACGGCGACTTTCTCGGGTCTCAGGTGGTGGCGAGAGATAATGGTGGCCAAACTCCACAGCCGCAGGATACAAACGAGTACTAACAGTCAAAGCATAGAACGAACGCGACTGAGGAGACGTGACGACCAAGAAACATATGAATAAACTGCTCTAAGAGGGAAAGACTTGGCGGGAAATGTATCCTGGAATAAGACACCTGCGCGCAACAAGTGTTCGTCGTACCTCCGGCAGCGCGGGTCCCCGTCGCCGCCACCACCGCCAGCCAATCAATGGCTGGTGCTGCTGCCCACCTGTAACATTATCTTCTCTCCCCGCTGGTCACGGTGCTCCGCCGCCACCACGTTAGCCTCATTGTTCCTGGAACATTCTCTCTTTACACGTGCCCGCAACAGACAGACCCAACTTGTGGCGCAATGAGGTGGGGATGCTTTTGGGTTAAGAAGAATTTTTTTCACCAGCACCTGGTAGACTTCATATTTAGCTGATCATCTCAGAAAACATTTAGATATTGAACACCTTTCCTCTTGTGAAAAATAAAACTTTTACCACGCTGAGTGAATCAATCGACACAAACCTATTATATATATATATATATATATATATATATATATATATATATATATATATATATATATATATATATATATATATATATATATATATATATATATATATATATATGAGTGGCGGTGGCGTGAAAATCCGTGGATGGATAAAGGGACTCTGGCGGGACGGCAGCCGCCTGTCATATTTAAGCTCACCTGCCATGGTGTCTGTCCTCATCTTTCGGAAATGTTTTGATGAAAGACTTCACCGTGTTAATCGATTTCTTAACTTTCCAAAATCTCGAAAAAGAAGACAAAACTTTGAGCGATGAACAACTCTCTCTCTCTCTCTCTCTCTCTCTCTCTCTCTCTCTCTCTCTCTCTCTCTCTCTCTCTCTCTCTCTCTCTTTATCTCTCTCCCTAAACTCATCCTGGAGGGATAATGACGGTATCCCCGACACTGCTGAACATTTGTAGCTCAATATGCATGCTGAGAATAGAAGAGAAGAATTGTTATTCAAGTTTGACGGTAACCTTTCTCATCGGATTAGTAGTTACGTTCATCATGCTCGCCTCCACTACAGCACCACTCATTTCTGTTCTGACACTGCTATAATTCATCGTTTTGGTTTGCATCACCAGTACCTGAAGGAGGCCGCTGTGGTGCTGTACTACATCTACTTCACCTAATCCCGTGATATTAAAAACGGTTGATTTGTAAGCACAAAGAATATTGTTCAAAGAAACTATTTTTTTTTCACCTTTATAAGACTCAAGTCATTTTGATACAAGTTGTTGTCATTCAGTAATGTTTCACTTTATGTTAAATCGAGGCCCCCGTTTTGGTTTGCATCACCAGTACCTGAAGGAGGCCGCTGTGGTGCTGTACTACATCTACTTCACCTAATCCCGTGATATTAAAAACGGTTGATTTGTAAGCACAAAGAATATTGTTCAAAGAAACTATTTTTTTTTCACCTTTATAAGACTCAACTCATTTTGATACAAGTTGTTGTCATTCAGTAATGTTTCACTTTATGTTAAATCGAGGCCCCCGCCGTTAGCACATCCTTATTGAACTACCAGACCATTTTGAAGCTGCTTCAAGACTTTTTTCTCTTTTTTTTTTTCTTGCTTTTACGCCCGCTTTCCGTAGTGTATTAGGACTAAGATGGTGCCTCCCAATGAAGGACTTTGGTCGCGGCCTTTAGGGGAAAAATATATAAATAAAAAATGAAGACGAGATGCCGCCGAGGCACAGGCAAGATGAGGGACTTCACTGCACTGTGCCTATAACAATACTACATGTGGGACAACAGGGGAATGACTTACGACACCAGGGAAGCATTACAAACCTTTTCCCTACCTTGGGTGACATTTGTCTGCCTGACTTCCCGAACATGTGAGGTGTCCGGGAAACAACCACGCGACGGTCACACAGACAGCAGGCTGGTCTTCAAGTGTAGCCTTCACCACCACCACCACCTCGCGGCTTCGCCGCCTGGAGTGAGTTCTCTTCACGCCTCTTAAAAAGTCAGTTTGATTGCGGTGAAAATTTTCTTCAATTCGGCTACTTCTGCAGTAAGCTGATGGCATTTCGTTATCACCAGAAAGCACGTGGATTACTAAGTTAACCTCATCGACGTAACGCAGGCATGGTAAGTCTGAAGGCTGAATAAGAAATATTTTATTTTCTACAGCCACAAGATCCATACGGCTTCCCATAAGTGCTTTTAAGTGAAGGAAGAAAGAAGTGGAAAGGAGGTACAGAAAAAAAAAGGAAAAATATAAAGGGACATCATCAATACAAGTTATTACAAACATTTATTTGCAGGGAAATCTAAGTAGAACTCTACGGCGAAAGCATCCACAGTTTCATTACTAATGTGATAACGTGATTTTTTTTTCTTTTCATTTGTAAGCTACGAAGCTTTTCATAATGCATAATTGCCTGTCAAATTGAATTGTATGATTGGTTTATGCACGCACGCACTTGAAAAAGCTTATGACTCTACGTTCCAATGCTCTCTCTCTCTCACACACACACACACACACACACACACACAAAGTATTCATATCACCCAGAATGGTAAAATAAGAGGAAAAGGCTACCCGTTTAGAGGAAATTGAAGACAGTGATTTCATCTCGGCCCAACATTTCCCTCTTCCCTCCCCTCCCTCCCTCTCACGACCACAGATTAAGAGGAAAAAGGGAGTTAAAATATTTATATCTCTTTCCTGTCTCTTGCCTTCCTTTCTACCCCCACTTCCCCCACCTTCTCTCTCTCTCTCTCTCTCTCTCTCTCTCTCTCTCTCTCTCCTCTCTCTCTCTCTCTCTCTCTCTCTCCTCTCTCTCTCTCTCTCTCTCTCTCTCTCTCTACCAATCAAACAATATATTTATCTTAGTTGTTGCGTATCCACCTAACGATGTTGCCAGCCTCCAGCAAAACAAGTATCTCATGGAAGGTGTCTGGTGCGTTTTATGATCAGCTGCAGCATTTTATTTTCCTGTCACTTTTATGTCCATCGCATCGCATCGCATTTATGGATTAGAGCTTGACTTTTTTCCTTTAAATGTTTCAAGGTAATCTGTAATATTTCGTATTTTTGTTACTTAAAGATAATTGGTTTCACACACACACACACACACACACACACACACACACACACACACACACACACAGGAGATAAAACGGCGCAGCATGAAGGGCTTACATTGAGATACAGATAAATGAGCAAAAATATCCACACTTTTAAATGTAATGTTTATGTTTTGCATGCAGAAATTTCTATCCCCCCTTTACCGCGAGGACATTCTTAGCGAGTTATGAGTAGTGAAAGAAAAGTTTTCTCGGAATTCTTATCACCACGGGCCAGGGTGGATGCTACATTTACATTCCCACGAGACCCCTACGAATTACGGGGGCACATTTTTAAGGCACAACTCTACTGGTCTTTACTTTACGACATTCATAAATAGACAATTTCAGGCGACTGGAGGCAGCGTTTACTTAAAATGCATACACACCATTAAAATCCCATTCACACTCATGCAATTTACGGTCAAATCATGTTCTTCAGCATCAAACTTTAGCCAGCAGGTGATGCGCTACACAGACCTGCCCATCACGAGGCGAGGCGAGCTATATGATGATAAACTCAACGCCTGCAACACTCATACGTCATGCAAATTGAGTTAGATAAGTTATAGGAGCCATCACTACACGCGACGTGACACACCGGCGCGTCCCTGGCACTCATATACGTGTACAGCATGCGATTGGCTGAGAGTGGTTTAAGGTGCATCAATGGCAGTGCCGTACAATAGTTTCCCTTTACCATGAACATCGGAAAACGATAAACATATGAAGGACGAAGGGGGAGTGGGCAGGGAAGGGAGGAAACGTGGTGCAGGGTGGCCACTGGGGGGAGGATAGGTGGGCGCCGAGTGACCAGGAGGGGAGGGAAAGTTGGCGGGGAGTGGAAGAGCGGCACCCCCGGAGAGTTGGAGGAGGTGGCACCAGGCGCGGAGGGGCAGGTAGGACTGTTAATTCATCCAATATTAACCACTGGATTTTAGAGCTTTGCCAATAAAGTTTAATGAAGTGTTTCCGCTCTAAAGTGTTAAGTGTGCCAGGTGGTGGTGGTGGTAGTGGTGGCGGTGGTGGTGGTGGTCGTGGTGGTGGTGGCAGAGGAAGAAGAGGGGGCAGTGGGGTAGCAGAGAAGGGAGGAAATAAGTACGATTATTGGTGGATATGTTAGAAAGGGAGGAGGAGGGGGAGGAGGAGGAGGAGGATGAGGAGGAGGAGGAGGAAGGGCTGGAAGAGGTAGATATGGTTGTGTTGATATCGATGATGGGAAGGAGAGAGGGAGGTTGGGATGGAGGACGAGGAGTGGAAGTAAGGGGGGGATGGGGGTGGCGGTGGAAATGGCGTCCTCGTGGGTAGTGAAAGTGGAAGACGTGTTGGTAATGAGAACGTGAAGGTGGGACTTGCAACAGAGACAGTGATGGTGAGATAAAAGCTTACCACTGGGCAGTCCTGTCTCTTCTTCCTGCAGGTAATGTATTCAAATAGGAAGAAAAACCAAGTGTCTGTTGCTGAGAGAGAGAGAGAGAGAGAGAGAGAGAGAGAGAGAGAGAGAGAGAGAGAGAGAGAGAGAGAGAGAGAGAGAGAGAGAGAGAGAGAGAGAGAGAGAGAGAGAGAGAGAGAGAGAGAGAGACGAGAGATGGGATGGTGGGGGTTGCAGGCTAGAGTGTGTGTTTACTGGGGTTTGGGAATAATTACTTGCAAACTCCTCAAACATTAATTGGGGCGTAAATAAAGACAAGAGGCGGGAGCCGCGGGGGGACTATATATACGCCTTCAGTTACCACACGCGCACAGGACGCCCCTTGATCAAGCTGCTGGGCACCTTGGGACCTCCTCAGGCACTTCAACTCGACGTCTCAACCCACGAGTTCACGATACGCAAAACCCAAACCCAACCTAACATAACCTTACCTAACCTAACCTAACCTAACCTTACCTTACCTAACCAACCCCAACCTAACCTAACCTAAAAATAACAATACCAACAGACAATTGTACTATGGTCGACGCAATCTTTGGTGAACACTTTATCTTTTATATTCTTTAATTACGGTTTTCTTATATTGAAGTTAGTGAGTGCAGTGTTTTATGGTAAAGTATTATTATTATAGCTTAACGAAAGGACTTGTGGTTTGAATTCCTTTGTAATCCTCCTGTTATCTCGTTAGTAATGCAGTTCCATATTTCTCCTAAAGCATTATCGAATTAATACTTCCGTTTTCATTTCTCCAATTTCTCGAAACGTTACTTCATTGATTTATCGTTTTCTTTAATATATATATATATATATATATATATATATATATATATATATATATATATATATATATATATATATATATATATATATATATATATATATATATATATATATATATATATATATATATATATATATATATATATATATATATATATATATATATATATATATATATATATATATATATATATTATATATATATATATATATATATATATATATATATATATATATATATATATATATATATATATATATATATATTATTTTTTTATTTTATTTTTTTTTTTTTTTCAGGTATTAGTCTAGAGTTTCTATCTTCTAGCCACCAAACATTAACTTGTACACCAATTGATTTTATTATTCTGTCCGTGCACCTTCTTATTCTTGCCTTTACATAGGACTATAGACTTAATTCCCTATATTTCGACATTAATTTTTTTTATACTCTTCAGCCCTCTTATCAACAGCGTCTCTTTTCACAGAAGTTCCCTCTCATCTCTTTTCCCTAACTCTTTATTTTCTTCCTTTATTTCTTGATTCGATTTTTTTTTTTTGTTTTTGTTTTGTTATGAAGAGCCTCTCAACAAAGGCGTCTCTTCTCTAAGGCCATAATCCATGATGCTATTATGACCATTGATCCTCGGCACTCACTTCCTGTATCCAAATCAATAGTAACGTTTTTTTGTTCACTCCCAATCCATGCGCCCTTGTCGCTCCTTTAGTCTCTCCTTTAGTCCTGACCCACCTTTAGTTTCTTTGTAGTCCTTCGTAGTCCAGGCAATATTATTTTCCTCTTAATCAATTGGTTTTAGTCCATTTCAGTTCTCAGTGTACATGGATGGTTTTACTCTCTTTTGCCCTAAGCCACAGTCTCTCACTGCTCCCCGTTTAATCTACTGCAGGATCCATGCCTTCTGCCCTCCCTCTGTAAACTCTGCCTCTGCTGTTTCTGTTTCAATTCTTTACTCTCCTCATTTTTCATCTTCCCTCCCATGTATCTCTCCCTCTATGCCCTCAAGTCTCTCTCTCTCTCTCTCTCTCTCTCTCTCTCTCTCTCTCTCTCTCTCTCTCTCTCTCTTCCTCTCTCTCTCTCTCTCTCTCGCTCTCTCTCTCTCTCTCTCTTTGCGAGACGTAGTTAAAATTTGTGATGTAGAAATAATCGTAGTAATAAAATTTGTGATGTAGAAATAATAATAATAGTAATAATGATAATAATAATAATAATAATAATGATAATAATAATAATAATAATAATTATAACAACTGATTAAAAACAATAACAAGAACACTTGCCGTTATCATTGATGTTAAGGTGTCAAACATTTTATTTTTTAAGCTTGTATTGCTTTTGGCATGCAGCCCGTCTATTGTCTCGCTGCTTCATTCTTTTGCACGTTCTGTAACTCCCGCCTGCATGTGTGTACGTATAACTTTGTCATTCAATGCGGATATGAATTGCTTTACAGATTCGTGGCTAAAGGTTCCGGCCATTCAAACCCTGCCTGACTCCTAAAAATAGTTTCGTTGTTTTTATGGGATATATATATATATATATATATATATATATATATATATATATATATATATATATATATATATATATATATATATATATATATAATATTATATATATATATATATTATATATATATATATTATATATATATATATATATATATATATATATATATATATATATATATATATATATATATATATATATATATATATATATATTTTTTTTTTTTATTTATTTTTTTTCAGATAGTGTGACAATAGACGTTACTAATACTTATGATTTTTAACACTATCTGTAAATGTTCCTGTATACAAACATATCGCAATGAGGGGATATGTATTTGTGGAGTCCACTGTAGCTTAACGGAGTGGGTTTGGTTCTAGCGGGGTGATTTCGTCGAGGGAAGTTGCTTCATGTACTTGATGGCTTTAGTAGCGCCCATCTACAGCCTTACATGGCATTCAGTAAGCAGAGTCCACATGTCCAACAGAGAAGAGAAAGAGTTATATATTCAGTACTGTCTCTTAGAACGTGAAATTATGGGCTGTCAAATAAAGTTTTTCACCCTAAAGAACAGAGTGAACATTTAGGAGCGTAACTCAACCATACTTAATTCATGACCCCCATACATCAATAGATCAATACATCGTTAGGAGAGAGATGTACCTTTGCTATCTTAAGCCCTGAGCAGGTGAATAAAGAACATGTACCTGTTCGGTAGTTCGCGTCCCCACAGGAATGTACAGCGGTCAATATTTACCTGGCTCGGCTCGGCCACGTCAGCCGTCCCGCAGCTGTGTCCCAAAGCCAATTAGCGTGCGGGACTTGTCTGCGATGATCGGAGGGATGGACGGCACGATGAAATTGCTGGTGTATATATAGATGCACTCCATAATATCCGGGACGCGTACACAAGCTGATACGGACTTACCATGGCAGAAGCGGCACTTTTATTTACACTGTCACCCTTGGCACCTATGCATACACGAGACAACAATGAAAAATTAAACGTAAATAAATAAAATACACAATCTAATTAACGACTCTCATGATATTTCGAGTTTCAAGGAACAAGAAGGAATATTTATATCCCATATGTCCAACAACACAATAAAACAGTAAACTCTGGGTGTTCAAAAGCGAGAATATCCGTGTCCATAGGCATGAAGGCCTTCAGGAGTCGTCAACAGATCGATGTGTACAAAACGCCCTGAAACTGGGAATGTCAAAACACATGAATATATCAAATCGAGTAACCAGCCTAGAACATGGCAACATCCGGATCAATAAACGCAATCAATAAGCTAATAGTAATTCAGATATAGATGAGTGGGTAGGCAAATCAACACGGGAGAGAGGTGGGATACGAAGATACTGAACCTGTACTCTAGATGAAGGCGACAAGCATCCCAAGCACTAGATTTCCACCCTCACTCCTTTACACATTGACGATGGGAAAATTCATAATGGTAGAATTCTTTTATTTTCAGTGAAATATACTTGGATGAAATTTACGTATCAAACAACAACACCATGACACATGTATAACAATTCGCGGCCTCTATTACACTTCTGAAACTCATAAGAAACCACTTTATATACATCTCCTCTTCATTATACCAACAGCCTGAGCCTCCCTCCTATCCACTCCCCTTTTCCAAGCCTTTCACAGCCCCACTCGCAACCCTTAACATCGTCTTTGTCCATCTGCAACAAGGTGATGGTCGATAAAGGTGATCATTTGGATTATTCATGACGCCTGGAGTAAATATAGTCAACATGGTGATGAAATGTCATGCGTCACTGTGAAGGCAATGGGAACGGAATGAAAGGGAGGCAAAGAAGGCAAGAATTTGGGCAAACGGGAAGAACTAAAGGAATTAAGGCAAAGAGGAAAACTTAACTGTGGGCACGGAGGAATTATTGAGATATGTAAAGAGAGGTAGAGTAGAAAGAAAGTAGGTGAAGAGAAGAAAGGGTTAAAAAAAACGTAAGGAAGAATCAGAGGCTGTGTGAGGAGTATAAAAAGAAATAAGAAAGGTGAAGAGGTGTAAAGTGAAAAAGTAAACAGCAAAACGTGATGTGGGGATAAGAAAAGCGAAGGGAGGAAGGTGTGGCACGTGCCTGAAGGGGCGTGATAAGGACATTAGTGCCAAGTTGAAATTAAAGATTACAGATTAGAGAGGCGTCGCGGAGGAGGTTAATAAGGGAATGCAAGGAGTATGTGTGTGTGTATGTGTGTATGTACGGGGCACCCAAGATGTGGAGAGTGGGGTGACTTACCCCCTAAAGTGTTCATGCAACTCGTAATCATCGACGCGGAGAACTCATGGTAAACAGGTGCGGCGAAGTCTGGCAATAAACATCAACAACTTGAGGAAGGTGGTGACGTGGGAACTTGTGATGTGAAGGACGAGCGGGGATAGGAGAGTGATGGTGAGTGAGATTGAAGATGATGGCCATTACAGGTAGGTTGCAATGATGAAAGTGATCTTGTGGATGGTGTTGGTGGTGGTGGTGGTCATGATGATAATAATAATAATAATGACAGATAATGATAATGAAATGAATGAATTATGATAGATAACCAAAAGTAGGAAGTGTAATGCGTTAGCACACCTTACGATAGAAATAAATATATTTTTTTTCATTTTCATTACATATTTACCCTATTTACTTATTTCCTTTATATCATTGATCAAACGGTGCATGGTATTATTTATTGAGTTTTGACTATATGGTATTATTTATTGAGTTTTGGCTACACTATTCACGAAAAAAAATGAAGTATAAGCAGATGGGTTTATTAATTAAGGGGGCCGTTTCCACATTGGACTTTTAATAACTTAGAAAATATCGCAATATTGGGAAAAAAAACACAGGAGGGCATGACGCAGGTGGGTCGCCACTGCAACAGACACCAGCCATACACGGTTATATTATTCCCCTGAGATTATCCTTTGTGTAAGTTAAAATAGTTATGATTGATACTACTGGAATCAACGGGTGCCTGAAGAACGCGAGCAAAACTGTCAAAACGCAAAAGAAGGAACAACATGTTAAAATCACCTTAAAAAAAAAATGTATAAAGAGTTTTTAAATTTGAATGAACAGCTTCGATATCATTATGCTAAATATTAATTTTCACTCACGGGCCGCAGCAGTTATTTCAACAACGCAGAAACAGATCAGCTCATCGATGAAATACGCAGACGACTGGTAAACGAAGATAGAAGATAAACGCACCAGCCTTCTGAGCGCTAAGTGGGCCGAGCGCTGCCGGGTCTCTTCACTCAGCTTCCTCACACATATGAACCGTGGTCGTGTCGTTCCTAGACCTTACCAAGCGAAACAGAAAAAAAAATCATGTTATGCAGCATTGAATAAGAGGAGAAGCGTGATACAGCAGCCCATTCACATATCAACCTGACACCACAACGAGACAAGTGCAGCCCATACAAGGCCCCATAAACGCCCATACCCACTCTCACACAACAAAAACATTCCCAAAGAAATTACCAAGATGAGGTCCCAGCTTTACACACTGAAAACTAAGAATGCATAGGGACAGCGTGCGGGAACCAAGCGAGCTGTCAGGGGTGTTACAACTAAATTAGGAGCCTTTGATTATCCAGTTTTAGTACAAAGTGAAGACGTTTATCATCTCGCCAGACAGATCCCTTAGTCGTGTCTTCTTTGACCATCTAAAACATCAACAGCCTCTCAGCCTTCAGGAGACATGCCACTTGGCCACCACCTCCTTCTCTGACCTCCAACACCAACAAAACCTGCATTTTTCTTCTTTAGAGCAAATGACGTACAACACTTACACTATGAACGCCCAGGTCTTCATAATGATGAAAAATACATAACGATGAAAAAAAACTCCACTATATTTAGCACATAATTAGTTTATATAGTTTCACAAACTTCATGAAGCTCTCTCTCTCTCTCTCTCCTCTCTCTCCTCTCTCCTCTCTCTCTCTCTCTCTCTCTCTCCTCTCTCTCTCTCTCTCTCTCTCTCTCTCTCTCTCTTTCCGGGAAGCTGTTATCTCACTCATGTTTTGTACTCGTACCGCATTCTCACTGCAGTACAAGAGTTACGCCGCTTCATCGCAGGTCTCTTTTTCATCTTGAGAAACTGGAGTCTTACAAGAAACATCTGATCATCGCGGTGATAAAAAAAAAAAAAGGTAAATAAAACATCTGCGACAATACATCAACACAAGGCCGCCATTAAGACACGCCATTATGCCAAAAATGCTCCCTGGAATTTGCAGTTCTTATTTTTTTTTTCTTTCTTTTTTTTTTTACCTAAGCCTTCCCTTAATCAAGATTCTCTCTCTCTCTCTCTCTCTCTCCTCCCTCTCTCTCCTCTCTCTCTCTCTCTCTCTCTCTCCCTCTCTCTCTTTCAGTGAATAACTAGAGAAGTTATGGGAGAGAGAGAGAGAGAGAGAGAGAGAGAGAGAGAGGAGAAGAGAGAGAGAGAGGAGAGAGGAGAGAGAGAGGGAGAGAGGAGAGAGAGAGACGTACATACATAAAGCCAGACAGACAGACAAACGGATGAGCGTGGCAGGAATGACCAGCGTGCAAGTTAGGAGGCACAAGCCATTCAGGTACAGGCGGGCTAATAGTCAGGAGCCACACAGGCAGGTCATCTGTTTTTGTGGGTAGTTGATGCTGAGCGGCGGGGAGCCCCAGGTCCTGCGTGAGGCTCAAGTGGCAAGACTGGGAATCTGATTAAACTACAAGGCTAATTAATTTGGTAGAAAGAAAATTAGAAATATACAAATGTACTCTCATTAGCGCACACACACGCACGCACACACACACACACACACACACACACACACACACACACACACACACACACACACACACACCACACACACACACACTCTCTTGGTGATCACGCAATTTCAACCGGTTGCAGTTTTTGATGTGATCGTGTTTGAATAATCCGGATAGGTGAAGCATACTGATTGGACTTTCCAAAGCTTTGAGGTGTCACAACAAGGTGTTTCCTGCACGTGTCCCTCAGCGGGGATCACGCTGCGTAACAGAGGGAGATACTCGTGATTTTTATTGAAAGAGCATTTGCTGATAGAGAACACGCCCTATCAAATATGGGGAAGTCATAAAATGTAGTTGAAAAAGAGCTAAATAAATCTACAAATACGAAACAACTAATAATATCAAGCAAAAGATTATTTAATTTCTTACTGTTCTTAAGACAAAAAGAAACTGACGAGGAATTAGCTAAATGAGAGTCCATCCATATGAACCATTACAAAGAAAAAAACATTTAAAATAATAGAATGTAAAGTAATTAGTCACTTTATCGGAAAAAAAACAACACCAGGAATAATAATAATAATAATAATAATAATAATTAATAATAATAATAATAATAATAATAATAATAATAATAAAATAATAATAACAACAGTGCTGCAAATCATTATTCTTAAGCCCCTTGGCCTTTGTAAATTACGAGGTTTTGTTTCAGAATCATTGAGAAACACATCGCAGGAGTTCCATAACATAAGGCCACACACACCATCCTTATGTGCGTTAGGCAGATAATGAAAAAAAATTACTTACAGCATTTATTAAAAACGCATTTCCAAGACGCCGACCCGAGAAAGTAAAGGATCCAACTCATGCTGATGACATTGCAAACTTAATACGATTCACAGAAACTGGAATGACGTAAACAGGGAAAAATATTAATGTTGGACTGAGACGATGGGGGAAAAAAAAAGAAGAAAATAATTCACAAAAAAGATTCACAAAAAAAGAATGTCAAAAGCACTGATAGCGAAACACCTGTGCCGGATTTCACGAGTGTTGTTATCAGATGTTAGCAAGTATGTGTGTGTGTGTGTGTGTGTGTGTGTGTGTGTGTGTGTGTGTGTGTGTGTGTGTTGGGGGAGGGAGAGTGGTATGATGTGGTGTGGTGTGGTGGGGTGTATGGTGTGTTAAAGTGTAATGTGGTATAGTCAGGTGTGGCGTGGCATGGTGTGATGTGTTGTGGAGAGGTAGTGTGGTGTGGTAAAGGGTGGTGTGCTGTTAAGGTGGCATTCCTGGATGACGAGGTATGGTGTTCTGAATATATGAGTGCCAAGATGTCTCAGTTTATCTTAAGGTCTGCTCAATAAAAGTGGCACTGTGCTGGATGACGAGTATGATGTTCTGAAAATACGAGTGCCAAGATGTCTCAGTTTATCTTAAGGTCTGCTCAATATTTCCTGTCCGCCGAACATTTATTGGCATGTTTATTCCCTTTTAACGTTTAGTGGCATTGCGTACAAATACAAAATAAGGAGGGCACGCATACAAAACTAATAACTACTAGAAATTACACAGAAATTGATACACCTCCTAAAACGCAGCCAACAGCAAACAAAGCAAGTTGGAATACTGACTCTGTGGGAAAAACAAAAAAAAACAACAAAAAAAAAAACATGACAAGGAAATTACCACGAGCAAGAAAAACGACGATGTTCCTGACAAGAAGAGAAAAGAGGCGAGGTGAGATACGAAGATAAAGCGACGCGGCAAAGTTAGATGCGATCGAGACAGACTCTTTCCTCTTCCTTAGCGCCTTGCATGTTTTATAGCAAGGTGAGCGGGACGGGAGTGGAAGAAAACGGGGGAAAGGGGGGGAGGATGAAGACGTGGGGAAGCAAAAGGAGAGAAAGAGCGAATGAAAAATTGGATACGGAGAACGAAAATGAGGACTAGGACCAGATTGGGGTGTAGAACGAGTGGGGGTGTGGGGAGTGCAAATGGTTGTGTCCAAACAAACCCTTGGGGATGTACATTTCCTGTGAGCACTGTGCCGTTATGAATTAATTAAACAAAGTATCGTTTTATTGTATTTTCACTCTCGTGATGTACCACCTGCACTATCAAGTAGATACGTCATGTAGGTCGGGTTTCGCATAGAAGACGGGTTTATACGAGAGACAAGACAGGAAGAGCGTACTACAGAACGGAAAGAATAATCCTAGGGAGTTCTACTGATACTTGAAGCTTGCAGCAGCTTGAAGATGCTTCAAGCAGGAAGATTTATGATGCCCAGCAGAGATGGTTAGCGAGTTCACTAATAAATTACTTCCATATCTGAAATAGTTTTTTAAGTATAAACTTTGTATATATGTGAGTGAATATTTTGTATTTAGGTTGCAGACAGCAACAGAAGACAAGTCAACGCTAAGCTTGCAGTATCCCATGCTATAATATTCCTGATAGTATTTTCCAACCGCAACGCGAGGCGCCACACTGCCTGCTCCACACTAACACTTCATTAAGATAACACCAACATCACGACACAATACAAAGCCTCGCCTGGGGCATCACGCCACCCACACCTGCATTGTGAGAGGTGCAGCAAAGCCCGCCACTCCACACAGCACCTCACATCAAGCCTCTCCGATACCCAGTCACAAGAGATCCGGTCTTTTTACATCTCCATGAAGTGGCTGTAAGTGGAGGAGGAGGAGGAGGAGGAGGAGGAGGAGGAGGAGGAGGAGGAGGAGGAGGAGGAGGAGGAGGAGGAGGACGGAGGAGGAGGAGGAGGAGGAGGAGGAGGGAGAAGGAAGAGGAAGGGAGGGAACGAGGGTCAGGATGGAGAGGAAGGTGTCAAGATAAGAAAGGAAGTATACGAGAAGAGCGAGATGAGTTGTGTGCTGAACAGGAGGAAGGGCAGTGAGGAAAGGTGAAGGTGGGAAAGAGAAGAAAGAGGAAATGGGAGAAGAAAAAAAAAAATGCGAGGGAAATGAAGTAAAGTGAAGGGAAAGGAAGAATATAAACATTCAGGAAAAGTGAGATGGGGATAAATATTAGTCTAATTGACAAAAGATCCGAGGAAGAACTGTAAAAAGACAATTACAGAAATTCACATTTGAAAATTTAACTGCCAGAGACAGACATTATGTACCATTACAAAATCAAAGCATGAAACCCCTTCACGTCTGTATTAATAATTACATGTAAGAAATTAAAAGAGATGAAGTGAAGCGAAAAGAAATTAAATGTACGTAAGAAGATGAAGCGGCGCCAGTCGAGTGGTGAAAATCTTTATCCAGGTAAGAGCCTTCCAGTGAAAAAGTTTCCGCCGTTAATTACCCGATAACTTCAGGTGGGCCACGTGCTGAATAGAAGCCCACCCCCTGCCGCTCCCCCTGCTGGGACAACCGGGCGGCACGGTTCCTTAACTGACCCCAGCCATTCCCATCCCTGCCACTTCACCCCTGCCCTGCCCTCCCCTAGGCAAGGCTGGTATGCGAGGTGCACGCGGCAGAGAACAAGCAGGCTGCTGCTTCGCCTGGGAGGAGACTGGCGGGAATACAGATCACAGCGAGAGCAGAGAACTGTCTCATCTCAAAGTGGCATGGCGTCATATCAAATTGGCACTGGTCGATGTTACGAGGCGACCCAGAAGCTGCCACTAAAAGTCTTATGTCCTTCCTTTATTGAAAATCAGATAACATTTTGGGTCAGGGTATTACTTGTTTTAAACTTATTCGATAACTCTCTCTCTCTCTCTCTCTCTCTCTCTCTCTCTCTCTCTCTCTCTCTCTCTCTCTCTCTCTCTCTCTGTATACAAGTATATCTATCTGCCTATTCATCCACTGATCTATCTATTTATTTACCTACCTGCACACACACACACACACACACATATACATGTGATGAGCATGACAGAAGAGATATGTTTTGTGAAGCCGGTCTTCAAATAATGTTATTATGTTAATTTTGTCGCTTAAATTTAGTCACGACGAGCTTGATTTTATTACGTTTGTAATCTACATTTATGGTGCAGGTAATTGGCGACACTGCACTTCACTAATTTCATAACAGTCAAGCTACAGGGAAAGTTCACAAACATGAATTATATCGTGGAATGCAGCTGGGACTGGCCTGTGTGAGGCAGTCTGCTTGACACATGCCCACCAGTGAGTGCCAAAGATGAGGCGTTGCCAGGTAAATGGAACAAATAAAAAGCGTTGTGACTTAAGTCTGTCTGCTGCCGCCCGCTGGGAACTGAAATAAGCTGATATAATATAATCCGATAAGCACACGTGTTAAGGACGCGCTATTTGCTTGTGGCGTCCTTGAGTAAACTAAAGAGGCTTTTAGACAAGAACTGATGGAATGATCGAGAGGAGGCGGCACACAGGAAGACTAAAGAGAAGTGCAATGATGAAACTAGGATGTGGAGAAAGTATCACAAGGCTTCTGTAGGGAGGGAAAAGAGGTATGGTATTATATAGTGGAGTCACGTCATCGCTAACGATTTGATTTCAGTGCCAGGACACTTTAAGGAGGAGGAGGAGAGAAGGGAAAGGCAAATATATGCATATAAAAATCGTTTAAAAGGAGTCTGATGTCACGAACAGCACAAAGCCTCTCGCCGCAAAGGGAAACAGGAGAGGACGAACTTCAAGGGTCAGGTAGTGAGAAAGTCTGGAGGAAGAGAGTGGAAAGGTGTGAGAGGTGAAAGGCTTGGCGCGGCAGAGTATTAATGTACAAAATCATGAATTGATTGCATCAAATGTGGGAGAAAACTGAAAGGACTAAAAACAAAAGAAAATTAAAATGGTTACCTTTCCTAGAATTCGCGAAGCTCCTCATTCTTTCTCCGTCCAAGTTTATTTCCGCCAACTCGTGTATGGAGACCTTTTCTACTTGGTTTGAGAGAGAGAGAGAGAGAGAGAGAGAGAGAGAGAGAGAGAGAGAGAGAGAGAGAGAGAGAGAGAGAGAGAGAGAGAGAGAGAGAGAGAGAGAGAGAGAGAGAGAGAGAGAGAGAGAGAGAGAGAGAGAGAGAGAGAGAGAGAGATGAGAGAGAGAGAGAGAGAGAGAGAGAGAGAGAGAGAGAGAGAGAGAGAGAGACTGGTGTGTAGGGAAGAGGAGCCACATCTCCGAGCACCTTACGCGGCCCTCATGGCTCAGTGGGCGGCAGCGACTGGTTGCTTGAAAAAGACTTTAATTATTCAAAAGGTTTATGTGCGGACAGAAAGCGGCACGTTAAGTGGCAGGCCACGCTTGCAGCTCGCTCGGTCGGGATGGGAGGGGGAAGCGATGAGAAAGAGACTGAGCTCATTTGATTTCATCTTACTCTGCTCCTACACTTTTGTCTTGTTCCTTTTGCGCGAGAACAGGAAAAAGATAAATTTGTATTATTGTGCATAGTAAACAATTACTTTTCAACGGGCACTGAATTCCACATAACACAAGAATAAGCAACACGTCCCAACATACTGCGGTGGTGGTGGTGGGACAACACAAGACGAAGAGAAGCTCATAGGCGACGTGGCTGTGGTATTGGCCCTGATGCATGAGCCTGACGGCAATGAGCCCTGATGCATGAGTTGGGGCAATGGGGGGAAAGGCAAGCACATGGTGTAATATAATAAGTACTTTTTATCATGATAAGTTTTATAATCTCATCGAAAGTGGACCTTGGATATAATGTATAAAATAGTGTGGAAGAACACACACACACACACACACACACACACACACACACACACACACACGAGG